>NC_090657.1:178180486-178316889 GCF_040937935.1 Hyperolius riggenbachi
CTTACACAGGAAGCATAGGTCTCACTGGCTGGTGTTTTTGAGGTAATCCATGCAGGCCCAGAGTAGTGTGCAGATAGCGAGCAGGCTATAAGTGGCTGCCAGCCTGCCCTGTGACCATGGCTGACATATGTCGCATGCGCCCACCCACTTTCCACTGTAGTCGGATACAGAATACCGCAGGGACAAAAAACAGGTTTATTATAACAGAAGTTCTATTATATCTGGGTTTTACTATACCAGGGGTTACTCCCATAGACTTATAATGGGTCTTGGTCAGGACCTGGACATTTAGTTTACTATATCAGAGTTTATTATAACGAGATTTTATTGTACTTAATTTACCTCCCTTGTTCAATCCTTACATCAATGCACTAACCACCTCCTGTTGTCTCCAACAAAACCACCTCTCCAGCATTCCCCCTTTCCTTACTCGGGCTAAAACTAAACTACTTGTGCATAGCCTCAGTGCCTGAGCCCACTACCACAGTTGTGTCCGCTTTTCAGCATCTCTAAGGGCTCGTTTTCCATATGCACAATTTTAACTGCGCTTTTGGAAACGCAATCGTCGGGACAGCAAATAGTGCATAGACTGCACTGTCTAATGTTTCCATACATGCTCTGCAATTCACCACTGAATTGCAGCGCATGGTTGCACGCGTTTTGAAACGATTTTGCAGCAAACCCATTCATTATAAATACAGCAATAGAAAGCACAGCGACTGGCACTACGGCGGCGTGTAAAATGAATTACTTCTCACAATCTTGTATATACATCAATTCCACAGGTATGTCGCACATTTAAATACAGCGTGCTCAGGATCCAAAGGAAAATAGACATCAAATTCATTCAGCGTACAAGAATATATGTAGTCTGGCACTGCATCAATTGTGTTAAAAGAGCTTTATTTCTAATGGCTATTCAAAGTTGCTAAAAGGTTTCTTATGCAATACATTCAAGTATAGTGCACATACCCGTTGTGGTTAGCAGAGGTTGTGGGGCATGGTGGTGGTGATTGTGGCCCGCTTAACATCCGCTTCGCTGTAGCAGCTTCTTCAGAGGCAGTGTCATTATAAATGAATGGGAGCACAAGCGCCTGGGGGAATCATGTTATGCAATGGAAAGCCACGCTGACGCACGGCCACGTGCGCTGCAAGTGGAAACGAGCTGTAAAATTGACGCGTAACTGAAAAGCGAACACAACTGGACCATATTGGACCATGCCTTGTAAGGGTTTTTTGCCTTCCTCTGGATCAACAGGGATATGTGAGGGAGCAGCCTGTGTTGTACTTTGTTCTCTGGTTGAACTCGATGGACGTATGTCTTTTTTCAACCTAAATAACTATGTAACTGCATCAGTGGGCTCAGGCCCTCATAATTTCCCACTTCGACCACTGTAATACCTCCTCTGTGGCCTACCTGCTAACCAGCTGGCTCCACTCCGCTCCACCCTAAGCTCTGCGGCCGGACTTGCACACCTCTCATCTTGCTTCTCTAATGCTGCTAACCCTTCTGTCATTCTTTCTAGCGGCTGCCTATCACAGAAAGGCTGTAACTCAAGATCCTAACCCACAACACACATTAACCACTCTGCAACCACCTAACGCAGGATGGAGCCCGCAGAGTGGCTCCCTTGTTCCTCCATCACTCACCGGTGCGTCATCTCGCGATACACGAGCAGGAGGAACGGGGAGACGGCCGTGAAAAGCCTGTCAGCCGCGATCGGAGCTGGCAGGCTGTTAGGGGGACAAAAAATGATAATTTTCTTTTGTACAGCACTGCGATCTACCGAAGCGCTGTACAGGGGACAGTTCTGTCACAGAGCTGTCCCCAGGAGAGGCTCAAAATCAAGTCCCTCTCATTATGCTAGTGCTGGATCGGGGGGGGGGGGGGAGGGAAGGAGGGAGGAAAAAAAAATAGACATTTTTATTAAAAAATAAATAACAATAATATGTATAAACAAACATTGCAGCAGCAATCAGGTCCCACCAGCAGAAAGCTCTGTTGGTGGGAAGAAAAGGAGGTAAGATTCATTTGACTGCTAAGTTGTATGGCCCTGCAATAAACTGTTAAAACTGCAGTGTGCTAAACTGTAAAAAAAATCACCTGGTCACGGGGGGTGTAAGCCTGTGGTCCTCAAGAGGTTAAAGTCTGCCATAACCTTACAGAGCTGCACTTTTCTCCAGATATTATCCTAGATGCTATTTCTGCTCTACTAACAGTCAACTCCTCAATGGGTGCGTTGGAAACGTATTTTCAGCGCATTATTTCAAAATGCATGTATTGATGTGCGTTTCATAGCACTTTTCAGTGTGCTTTGTTTTTAAGCGGACCCATGCGTTTTACATGTGCTTAAACACGTTTTTGTTCAGCATCTTTTGCTTATTTGATGTAGCAGTTGTCAACAAAGATTTGGTTTCGTTGGAAAATATTTTTTTTTCTAATTAGGGGTTTAAAAGCATCTCAAAAGTGCATTTGTGTGCTAAAAAATCCTCTCTAATCACCTCATCCTCCAGGGTAACACAACAGCAAAGAAAATGTATGGGGCCCAGTACTCTAGCCACATTGCATTACGCCACAAGCTTTCGATTCACTGCCGACCTGCAGCACAGTCATCAGCGCATTATTGTTGGGTTTCCGCAGCGACTGAATGCATGTAAGTCAATGGGGCGATGCGGAAACTTTAAATACGTTGGCGGCGGTGCGGCACACATGCGTGCAACAACGCAAATACGATGGGGAAGATGGGAGTCCCAGTGATGTACTTCCTGTCTGAAGGGTGTGCGGGGGAAGGGGGATGGGCGGCGCTATGCATATGGTGGCATAATCCCAATTTGCAATCGCTGCTCTCAACCAGTCTCTCGCATTGCAGTTGAGCAACTTGATTCCACTATTCCTGCAAAAAAAAACAGCTCAGCTTTGCTTAAAGAGGTTGTGTGTCCATCCATCTTCTTGATATTATTCCAAAGGGGTTTCAATAGGGTCCTTACCAGTTAGTATCTAATTTTTACCTTCCCTCCCTACTTCAGATTTGCCTTAAAAACCAAAACCACACAAAATACACACAAAAGCCAGTCGGATGAGATATTTCGGTTGTAGGAAAATAGAATCGTTTGGATCAGAGCTGGATCATCTACAAGGCAAGCCTAGGCAGTTTCTTAGGGCCTGGAGAGAGTCTAGGGGCCTGGTGGATGATAGCCCCACCTAATCTTACTAAAAAAGCCAGGTGACCATCAGTGGTGTGCAAAAACTGCTGTCCAGCCTAAGGGCCCCATTTCCTCTTAAAGAGGTTCTGTGGCATTCTAAAAAATAAACAAGCTGACACTTACCTGGGGCTTCTATCGGCCCCCTGCAGCTGTAATGTCCCGCGCCGTCCTCCTACGATGATCCGTTCACCGCTGCCGGTCCCGGTCTAAGATTCGTCTACATAGACGAATAGTGCTCACTCCCTTGCGCGTCATCACATGCTTACTGTGCAGGCGCAGTACGATGTTTTGTTGTACTGCGCCTGCGCGGTAAGCTCCAGATGACGCGCGGGAGCTGCAGTGTAATTACTCGCGTGATTAGACCAGGACTGGCGGCGGGGAACGGAGCAACGGAGGAGGACGGCGCGGGACATTACCGCTGCAGGGGGCCAATAGAAGCCCCAGGTAGGTGTCAACTTGCTTTTTACAATGCCAAAGAACTCCTTTAACCTCCTTAGCGGTAACCCCGTGCTGGACACGGGGTAAGCCGCCGCGGAGGATTCCTCAGGCCCTGATGGGCCGATTTGCATATTTTTTTTTCAAACACGCAGCTAGCACTTTGTTGCTGCGTGTTTGTTGCGATCGCCGCCGCCGATGCGCCGCTATCTGCCGCGATACAGGCCCCCCCCCGCATACCCCTTACACAGCCTGGCCATTCGCCGCCAGGCTGCGCTATGGGGTGGACCGGGATTCCCTGTGACGTCACGATGTCTGCAACGTCGATGACGTCACTACGTTCGTCGCCATGGCGACGGGGGAAACCCTCAAGGAAATCCCGTTCAGAACGGGATTTCCTTATGGGCAAGCGGCGCCGGCGGCGATCGGTAAATACGGGGGGACGCCGCAGGGAGGAGGAAAGCATGTTGCTAGAAAAAAAAAACCCTCCCGCAGCCACGCAGCCGTATTTATCATACCGCCAGGGAGGTTAAGCCATTCCTGGTTTGGATACTCTCAGGAGTCACCCCTATGGCAAATGTAAATGCCAGTTGGCCAATTCATGCTTCTCAGACAACATGGAATTGCACACCCTATTGATAAACTACTTACCAACTAGCTTAAAGTGAACCTCCGGACTAAAAATCTACTCACGGCATCAGAACTTTGATTTTCTTACCAAAGCATCATTTTTAGCTGCTTTTTTAGCTAAGCTCCACCCATCAAAGAAAACTGCCCGGGCTTTTTTTCCCCGATGCTGTGCAAATCATGATGGAATTTCCTATGTTGTTATTCACATTGCCTAGCAACTGGGAGGGGTGATTGGCACACAGGACAGTTGGAACTGTGTCTCATGCTCCCTGTCACCTCCTTTCAACCAAAAAGATGGCTGCCCTCATGAAATCAAACATTTGCCTGTTCTTTTATAACCGAGTGGGTAAGAGATTATATTACCTATATATTTTAATTAACATAACTACTGTAACTTAATGACAGTATCTTTGTTTAGGCTGAAGTTCCTCTTTAAAGAACAACTATCAAAGAAACTGTTTTTAAGTAATCTCCACATACAACACTAGAAAGGTTTTCAGAGGTCACTCAGCAAATCCTGTGTGGAAAACTAAAAAAGGATTTGCTTAACTGTTTTGTAACAAATTTGTGTCGACATCGGAAGGGAGGGGGAGGCAAAGCTGAAATGTAACCTGGCTGTAAACTGTGTACTTTACACTGCGTTTCAGAGAGAGACACAGGAACACACAGACAGAGCTGCAGCTGATGATTATTTACACACATTTGAAGCTACAGTGGGTTGCAAAAGTATTCGGCCCCCTTGAAGTTTTCCACATTTTGTCATATTACTGCCACAAACATGAATCAATTTTATTGGAATTCCACATGAAAGACCAACACAAAGTGGTGTACACATGAGAAGTGGAACGAAAATCATACATGATTCCAAACATTTTTTTACAAATCAATAACTGCAAAGTGGTGTGTGCATAATTATTCGGCCCCCTTTGATCTGAGTGTAGTCAGTTGCCTATAGACATTGCCTGATGAGTGCTAATAACTAAATAGAGTGCACCTGTGTGTAATCTAATGTCAGTACAAATACAGCTGCTCTGTGAGGGCCTCAGGGGTTGTCTAATAGAATATTGGGAGCAACAACACCGTGAAGTCCAAAGAACATACAAGACAGGTCAGGGATCAAGTTATTGAGAAATTTAAAGCAGGCTTAGGCTACAAAAAGATTTCCAAAGCCTTGAACATCCCACGGAGCACTGTTCAAGCGATCATTCAGAAATGGAAGGAGTATGGCACAACTGTAAACCTACCAAGACAAGGCCATCCACCTAAACTCACAGGCCGAACAAAGAGAGCGCTGATCAGAAATGCAGTCAAGAGGCCCATGGTGACTATGAACGAGCTGCAGAGATCTACAGCTCAGGTGGGAGACTCTGTCCATAGGACAACTATTAGTCATGCACTGTAGAAAGTTGGCCTTTATGGAAGAGTGGCAAGAAGAAAGGCATAGTTAACAGAAAAGCATAAGAAGTCCCGTTTGCAGTTTGCCACAAGCCATGTGGGGGACACAGCAAACATGTGGAAGAAGGTGCTCTGGTCAGATGAAACCAAAATGGAACTTTTTGGCCAAGATGCTATGTGTGGTGGAAAACTAACACTGCACATCACTCTGAACACACCATGCCCACTGTCAAATATGGTGGTGGCAGCATCATGCTCGGGGGGTGCATCTCTTTAGCAGGGACAGGGAAGCTGGTCAGAGTTGATGGGAAGATGGATGGAGCCAAATACAGGGCAAACTTGGAAGAAAACCTCTTGGAGACTGCAAAAGACTTGAGACTGTGAAGGAGGTTCACCTTCCAGCAGGACAATGACCCTAAACATAAAGCCAGGGCAACAATGGAATGGTTTAAAACAAAACACATCCATGTGTTAGAATGGCCCAGTCAAAGTCCAGATCTAAATCCAATCGAGAATCTGTGGCAAGATCTGAAAACTGCTGTTCACAAACGCTGTCCATCTAATCTGACTGAGCTGGAGCTGTTTTGCAAAGCAGAATGGGCAAGGATTTCAGTCTCTAGATGTGCAAAGCTGGTAGAGACATACCCTAAAAGACTGGCAGCTGTATTTGCAGAAAAAGGTGGTTCTACAAAGTATTGACTCAGGGGGCTGAATAATTACGCACACCCCACTTTACAGTTATTCATTTGTAAAAAAAATGTTTGGAATCCTGTATGATTTTCATTCCACTTCTCACGTGTACACCACTTTGTATTGGTCTTTCACCTGGAATTCCAATAAAATTGATGCATGTTTGTGGCAGTAATGTGACAAAATGTGGAAAACTTCAAGGGGGCCGAATACTATTGCAACCCACTGTATATTTTTGCTTTCTATCATTTTGAACAGATTCCTGAATGTTCTTGAATCCGGCATCTGCTGATGTCACTCCCCAGCTTTTCTCTTTCCTTTCATCTTCGATTGGCTGTTGTTAAACCCAGCCAATCACTTGTCCAATCCACTACTGCTCCTGATTTTTCTGCCCAGCTACCTGGGCACAGACACACCTGCACCTGCAATTAGAGTGGAGACAGCCAGGAGTCTGGCACCATTTAACCTGTCCCCATACGGGTGGTTCCAGAGGGTAACTGAGAAAAAAAAGTTCTAATAATGATGAAATCAGTTATTAAAAACAAGGCCTATAAGTTGGAGGTATAATGTGGACTTCAGAGCTTTTATTTCTTCTGGTGCCTCTTACCCTCCTACCCACAATCCACCACTTTATATTTCCTGTAACTGAATTCTCCATTATTCCTTGACTCTTTGTTTTTCTCACGCAGAAGTCAGTAAAGGGATTATTTATTATCAGATAAATGAAAAATCGCCATGGACGGCAGATTTCGCATCTCCTTCCTGCGTCTGTCGGCGTCACACCTGTTGAGCTTGACAATCTAGTCACCAGCCTGTCCCTGCAGGAAGCAGACAACAGATTACCTGGCCTGATATTTATCCAGCAGGCCGTAAAGGCAGAAATTGCAGCAGCGGCAGGAAGCTCAGGCCAGTTCCCAGAAGCCGCATGACAGCAGCTCTGTAATTTTGTTTCTGTCGCTCAGGTGTGTGTAAAAAAGCATTATGGGTATTCTACAGTGTCTGAGCTTTCAGCATTCCTGATGCTGAATTGTGAGACAGCTATACATGTTCTGACCATAGAAGAGATTCCAGTTTAGTTTTATTTATGTATTTATACTGTAGTATGGAAAGAATATGTGGCTAGTATGTGCCGTGTGATTCTGTCTCACCCAGGTTGGTGCCTTAAAGGAATCATCAGGGAAAAAAAAAAAACAGCCTTACTCACCTAGGGCTTTCTCCAGCCCCTTGCAGCCGACTGTCCCACGCTGACCGCTCCGCTCTCTGGCCGCCGTCCTGAGCTCCCCGCACGTTCAGGCTGACCTCAAGGTTGTCCTTACTGCGCCTGCGTCAAGCGCCTCTGTCAATCATGGCCACGTTGTCCGCAGGGCAATCTATGAATAAATATTGTAAAAAATTAGCAATATTATTAATCCTGTTATTTTCACTACAGTTCCTCTTTAAGGGTGCATACACAATTTTGAGAACTTACCTACAAAATCTAATCATAGTATTTAAAATGTGTTGGCCCTCATACTGCTTGGATGTAGTAAAATTAGGCAGTCATTGGCCAATCAAAATGGGATGTGTGACCCTTGTGTCTTTTTTATACGTTCTCTCTTAAAATAGAGATGTCAAACCGCATAGGCAAACGCGGGGGGGGGGGGGAGGGGATTACTGCTGCCCAGAATCCCCCCTCAGACCAGGGCCAGTGCAGTGTTTGGGGACAGGGACAAGTTGAGACACTAGAATATCTGCAGGCATCCTGCAGCTCATAGCACTGCCCCCTTTCTTTCCCTGCTGCAGTTGACTTTGGATGGAGCAGCAGCATGTGTAGAGTATGGAACAGCTTTGGGGAACTTAAGAGTCAGGTATCAGCACAGCCCTGTGCCCTGTTGTGTGAATGTTTCACTTTCCCCTTGATTACCAGTGTCGGATGTCCTCATTATTATCTGTATCCAAACTGCTCCTGATTTGATTTAAGTGCACCCATCATGATGTCCTACCATATTATTATACTGTATTGTGCGTGGCTGAGGGAGACCTTTCAGGAATCCCCCCTTTGAAAATCACACATTTTTGACACAGGTCAAATGAATTGATGGGTATGAGTCAGGAAAAGTGTGGTCCATCAGGTAGAACACATTCCTCTCTTTCTCAGTCTATCCTAAACACTGGCATGGATCTGGCCCTCCAGGCCTGGAGCTCCACACCTGTGCTTTAAAAGGAACCCAAGGTGTGAGACTTGTGGAAGCTGCCATATTTATTTCCTTTTAAACAATACCAGTTGCCTGTCAGTAGAGTCTACTCTACATCACACCCCTTAAAGGATACTGCAGCCGAAAGGCTGCTGAGAGATAAAAACTGCAATGTTTAGGGAAAGAAAAGTACATACTCACCGCTCCCCTCGCTCCCTGCCGTCGGGTCCCGCTCGTCAGCCACAGCTCCCGGTACTGGCCGACTCTCCTGACCCCTGACCCGGACATACTGCGCCGCGCATGCGCAGTATGTCCTGTAATCTTCGCTTCTGGCGTCGCATCATGACGCCAGAAGTACGGACAGGGGTCAGGAGAGTCGGCCAGTACCGGGAGCTGTGGCTGACGAGCGGGACCCGACGGCAGGGAGCGAGGGGAGCGGTAAGTATGTACTTTTCTTTCCCTACACATTGCAGTTTTTATCTCTCAGCAGCCTTTCGGCTGCAGTATCCTTTAAACAAGTATGCAGCTAATCTTCTCAGATTTATCATAGACAACTGATCTGCATGCTTGTTCAGGGTCTATTGTTTAAAGCAGGGGTCTCAAACTCGCGGCCCGCGGGCCATTTGCGGCCCTCGATACAATATTTTGTGGCCCTCGCCGGCAAAAGCTTCCTTATAGTTCGCTTCAGTGCTCCCAAGTAATCCGCCGCATCTCCGCCGCTAAACGAGGGCTGCAGAGCCCCCAAATCGCCCAGGGGGCAATCCGCCGGCATTTCCTGGAAGGGGCAGAGCTTTCAGCTTCAGCTCTGCCCCTCCTGACGTCAATCGCCGCACGGATCGCCACCTCTCCCCGCCCCTCTTTGTGAAGGAAGAGTGAGAGGGGCAGGCAGAGGCGGCGATGCGCCGCGATTGTGAAATTCCTTATGCGGCCCAGCCTCATCCTGACTTTGCCTCCTGCGGCCTCAGGTAAATTGAGTTTGAGACCCCTGGTTTAAAGTATTAGAGGCAGAAGCAGGGCTGCCTTCAGAAATTTCTAGAAACCCTACTGACTACCCTCCCCCGGTTAACCCCCTTTACTTAAGGTAGTCACCGGCAATCAGCAAAGAGCCTTGACACATGTAACCCTATGGGATTACTCTCACTGCAGTGCTTGAGCAGCGCTTGTGATCTGCCAAAATCCCAAATGCACGGGGGGCGCATGCGCGGCGCTGAGGAAGATGGCGGCTTAGGCTAAGAGCTCCGTGGCGTGCCCGCATTACAAAGCTTATGCTCTGCTTCCAGATTGAACTCACCGCGCTGCTTTTGTTGGATTCCAGTGTCTGATGCTCAGCAGCACCCGTATGAAACGTTCTAAGAGGCTCAACACCCCTGAAAGCCGTAACTTGGAGTCGTACTTCCTGAGGCCTTCTACACAAGCTACGCAACCTAAGATGGCGGCTAAAGCACAGAAGGGAGAAGCCGTGGTGGACCATATTACTAAACAAGTCCTTGAAAGCTGCCTTGCGGACTTCCAAGAAAAGATCTCCTCGACCGTGAAGGAAGCAGTGTCTTCCGCACTAGCTGACCTCCGGTCCGACATAATCGCAGTTGCAGCCCGCACTTGGAAGGTTGAAACAGACGTAGAGGACCTTCACAAGCGCTGCACACAGCTTGAAGAGAACGGTAAGCTTACCGACACTGATATGCAGAGGGCCCAAAAGGACCACGAAAATAGGGACCGTAGGTCCAACCTAAGATTCAGAGGTGTGCCTGATACAGTTAAGCCTGCTGATATCAAAATGTATTTGACCGAACTATGTAGCACCATATGTCCTGACATGGCGCAATCTATGTGGCGTTTTGACCGAGCACACAATGCAATAGGCCCCAGACCTGAGGGGGGCTCCTTTACTGAGGGACATTATAACCCGTTTTCACTACTTTGAAGCAAAAGAAGCCATTTCTATGGCAGTAAGAAATCTACCTTCTTACACATTTAAAGGGCAAGATATACAAATCTTCAGTGACATTTCCCCAATTACGCTAGCAAAACGTTGCAAATTGAAACCTGTCAAAGCTTTACTACGGGACAAAGGTATTCAATACCGCTGGGGATACCCGTTCAAGTTGATAGCAATAAAAGATGGCACATATCATGCTATTTCAAATCCGGATGACGCACCAGACTTACTAAAGGGTCTTGGATTAAGCATGCCGAAGATTTCTAAATCTTCTACCCACAAACCAAAAGGAAATGTGCCCCTGGCTCTTCCCATCGATGAATCACCTGGGCAATCCTCAACATTCTTATTATACTGACTTCAAAAACCCACTTGGATCCCTGTCTATTTCTGACATTTTGAGTCCACTCTTGTTCTGGAACAATGGCTGCGGCCATGCCGGACTTGGCCTGACTCGCCGGCCCCGGCGTTGTCCTCATATTTCCCCCTACGTGGCACCCTTGCATCCTATTCCACCAAAGTTGTTAATTTTGACACACTTGCACTATGCTTCTTATTTTTGTTAACCTTATTTTCCTTTTCAGGTTTAGGAGCAGACTGCAAAAATATCAGAATGCATAAGAATGTGTGGGCGGCTCTCCCCCCTCATGGAGCCTTTACCTTTTTCTTTCCTCTGAATTTCTTTTTCTTACTTTTTTCTATCCACTTGGTCAATCATGAGGTAACTCGATTGTTCTGTTTTCATGCTTACAATAATGTTCCCTGGGATCCAGGTACACTAATTTTAGCACTTCCCTCTAACCACTAATGGTGAAATTATTAACTTTAAACACTAAAGGCCAAAACTCAGTTCGCAAAAGGTATCTAGCATTAAGAGATTTAGAAAGGACAAATGCAGACTTTGTATTTCTACAGGAAACTCGCTTTTCATCCCTTCATCCAGGCTACTTAAAAAGCAAAAAATACCCCACTTCATATTTAGCCAGTGTCACTGTCAAAAAGGCAGGCATTGCACTTTTGATCCACCATAAATGCCCATTTATAGTATCTTCAGTACACAGTGATCCTAGGGGACATTATTTAATAGTACAAGGTTCTCTTCATGGGGTTAAAATGGTCCTGGTATCCATATACAGTATGCTCCTAACGCTCACCAACTGTAATTTTTGGAAAAAATCTTCCTGAAGATAGAAAAATTAGGTTGTCCTAATACTATTTTGGGCGGGGATTTCAATCTGATAGCATCTCCTACTAGAGATAGGAAATCAGATGTGGTGCCAGCATCTTTTTCCTCCATTTGTAACACAGCATCAAAGTTTAGACTTCTGCTTAACCTCCCTGGCGGTATAATTCCCGCGGCTGCGCGGCCGCGGGAGGGTTTTTTTCACTTTTTTTTTTTTTTAGCATGTAGCTAGCCTAGCGCTAGCTACATGCTTCCCCCTCCCTGTGGCATCCCCCCGTACTAACCGATCGCCGCCGGCGCCACTTGCCCATAAGGAATTCCTTGAGGGCTTCCCCCGTCACCATGGCTACGAACGGAGTGACGTCATCGATGTCATTAAGTCACGGAGTCCCAATCCACCCCATAGCGCAGCCTGGCGGCGATTGGCCAGGCTGCGCAAGGGGTATGCGGGGGGGGGGGGGGCACCTGTATCGCGGCGCATCGGCGGCGGGCGGCAGCGAGCAGACCAAACACGCAGCTAGCAAAGTGCTAGCTGCGTGTTTGAAAAAAAAATTATGTAAATCGGCCCAGCAGGGCCTGAGCGGCACCCTCCGGCAGCTTACCCCGTGTCACACACGGGGCTACCGCCAAGGAGGTTAAACAATTTGGCTACTTGGATGCCTGGAAAGTTCTACATGCTACTGACATAGACTACACTTTATTTTCTCATACCTCTTCCTCTTACTCTAGACTGGATTACTTCTTTATTTCCCCATTTTTATTATCTACCCTTACCTCCACTGCGATAGGCCCCATTACGTGGTCCGTCCATGCCCCACTGGACCTGGTACTTAATCTGGCACAAAGTCCTCAAATTCCATTGGTTTGAAAGCTAAATGACAGCTTACTAACAGATGAGGAAACAGTTCTTAATCTTGAAAAGAGTCTCAAATTTTATTTTGCGACCAATGAAGGCTCAGTTTCATCCTTTTCCACAATTTGGAAAGCCCATATGTCCTTCATCAGAGGCAAACTGATAGGCATAGCTAGCGCAAAAAATAAGAATATCAAAATAAAGTAAAATCCTTACTTGATACTATTATGGAATTAGAGGAACTTCATAAAAAGGCTTCCTCAATAACAACGTTCACTCAACTGGAATCTAAACAGAGAGATATGCCCATTGTTGTGAGAACCCCGCCTCGGGTTCTCTTTAAAGGTAACCTTAAGTGTGGCAAAAAAAATGACATTTACTCACCTGGGGCTTCCCTCAGCCCCCTACAGCCGATCGGTGCCCTCGCCGTGTCTCGGAGATCCTCCCGTCCTCGCCGACGACCACTTCCGGTTTGGCCGTCACCGGCCGACAGGCATGGGAACACGAGTGATTCTTCGCGTTCCCAGCCATAATATCGCCCCCTATGCTGCTATTGCGGCCTCGGACGGAAGGATCTCCGAGACACGGCGAGGGCACCGATCGGCTGTAGGGGGCTGAGGGAAGCCCCAGGTGAGTAAATGTCATTTTTTTTGCCACACTTAAGGTTACCTTTAACAGTCATCCTTTGAAATGTTACAGTAAGCAAACATAACAAAGGAAATATAAAAATACATTTGGCATATAAAAGTCAAGGCCAATTATTCTCTTGGGGCTGTGAGAGATCCTTTGCTTTGGACTCATGTCTGACAACTAGGAAAAAATCACCTATTTAATGGTTCCTTATAACCAGGATTTTAGTCCGTGAGTATGTGTTCTTGTAAAATGAAAGATAATTGCAACACCAATAAGGCAGCTGGTCGACAACAGGTGGAAATACTTCAGTCATAAAGTACCTTCTGCCTTGTGGTCAGTGCTGGAGTGGATTGCTGAGTCAAACCCAGAGTGGCTTATTGTAATCAGAAGCCTATTCTCCTGCACAAAGTCACATCCCAGAGTGATCATTGATCGATCAACAATGTCCTAATCACAGATATAATTCCCTGTAGGGTTTTAAGTCTTGCAGGCTGGACACTGTAGGAGCTGCTTTATGATGTAAGGATGTGTTGAGTAATAAAATGAGTGTTTTCCATGCCAAAGGTCATAGCCAGCTGTTTATAGTTACCTTTACATAGCTAGAATAAGAGGTTAACAAAAAAAAACTCGCCAGCTTTAGCATTTTATATGCTAAAGTGAAGTCCAAATCCAACCAAGATGGGCAGCAACCCCAGTAAGGCAGAGTGGCAGTGAGTCGAAAACAGGTGGCACCGTTGAGCTCAGATGTGACTCAATACGTTGGCTGCCTTTGTGCTGCCCATCCCTATGCTAACAAGTGCCTAGACGATACACTGGAGCAGTTAACAGGTTGTGCATACACTGCCTTCAACCTTACATGCAAAACAGGCCAAACCTTCCAACTGCAGGAGGTAGTTGACTCCTCCACATCCAACAGGATAATATCCTTTACCTAAAAGAAATAAAATAGTATTTAGGGAATTATAGGATGTATAATACGATTCACATAAATTCAGATTATAGTGAAGAACATGCCTACAGAAGTGGTAATGATGCCAGCATAGTAGTGTTGTCCGGATCATGAACGATTCGGATCTTTGATCCGAATCTCTTTTGTGAGTCGAATCATCCGGATCATCAAAATGAACAGATTCGGATCAAAAGGGGTGGAGCCAGGAGCGGCACGCCCCCCTCTCACAGCGGGCACCGGGGTCCTGGAAGCAGAGCGGAGATGGATCGCTCAGTTGGAGGGGAGCCAGCCTTGCAGGGACAGGTAGTTGGGAGAGGGGACATGGGTGCCACTGCCAGATATGTGTGGAGCACACATACTGGCTGCAATGTGCTGCTGATTATGGGCTGTCTGTTGTAGTTGTGAACAAATGGGAAACTTTTGGCTGAGAAGCACAGCTCAGTAACTCTGCTGGGCTGAATGAATGACAGGACAGGCACTGTGATTGCTGTGCAATATGATCCTCCTGCACTGCTCTAAACAGCTGCACTTATCTTCTCCCTAAATTTATGATGTGTTCGAGGTGAGAAAAGGGGAATGCTTTCTTTCACTGTGCGAAGTTTGCATTCAGAGTATACAGATGAACATATAGGTGAAATATATGTAAAGCATATGATTGCAATTGGGTATTGTGTGCAAAAAACATTTCTGCTCTCTGCTCACCCCACTTCGTTCACCTCCTCCCTTCTGTTCACTCCCTGCCTGTCTCTGTCTACCCCCCCCCCCCTTCTCTATCTGTCCACCCCCCTCCCCTTCTCTGTCCGTCCACCCCCCCTTCCCTTCTCTGTCTGTCCCACAGGGACGGATCTAGGGGGGGGGGGGGGGGGGGGCAGGCGGGTCTCTTGCCCCAGGCGCAGTTTGTTGAATTGTTAAAAAGGCGTCAAAATTTGGATGGGGAATGGCAGTTTAGGCGCCAAAACCTGACCTTTAGGCACCAAAGCTGGATGGGGAATGGCAGTTTAGGTGCCAAAACCTGACCTTTAGGCGCCAAAACTGGATGGGGAATGGCGCCAAAACCTAACCTTGCCCCAAGCGCAACTTGGTCTAGATCCGTTCTCTGTCTGTCCACTGCAGGAAAAGTCCTGTCCTGCTAGTCATTTCACCCCCTGAATGCTTCCCTAGTAAAATGATCCGAGATTCGGATCAAAGATCCGGATCTTTTCAATGATCCGATTTGAATCATCCGAATCATTGAAAAGATCCGAACTTCCCATCTCTACAGCATAGTACAAAATGTGGAATTAAAGAAAAAAAACGTATCATATGCCTTTTCCCTGACAGTTAAGAGCCTTTTACATTCTATTTACTTTTCAGGAAACTGAACTAAATTCAATAAGCTGTTCGACAAGCTCTTTTGCACAGATAACAACTACAGTTTTTTAACTCTTGCTGTTCTGGAAATTAGCAGAATAGACAACGCACAGAGGTATGTGGACCCAGCAGAGCCGCCTACAGCCCATTAAAGACATGACAGGAGGGATGGCCCAGGTAATTCTAGGGCCCAGTGAACACAGAGTCACACAAACTGGGCACCAGCTGCAGTAATGTACCAAACTTTTCCCTCATCCATCCCTGCTGCTTGCTCTTTCTTTCTCTCCCTGCCCATGCTGGCCGGGGGGAGGGGTCTGCATGTGCACTTGTGTTGTGTGGTACCTTGGGCTGGGCTGGTCACATCATGCTGCAGTGAACTTTCCAGGCTCTGTCTACCTTGTCCCGCCTCCCTGAGCTGGGGGTTTCTAGTTCCTGTTTCCTTGCTGTCCACCACCAGCTCAGCTCCGCCCCTATGTCTCCTCCTTGCTTCCTCACACTGCGCTGGGGCTGTTGGGAGGAGGAGAGAGAGAGAGAGCAGCAAACAGCCAGGACAAGCATTGCGTGTGACTCACTGGCCTCAATTCACTAAGCTTTATTGAACACTTTATCGAACATTTGATAATTTACCTCGTGGGTAAAATCTAAATTTTGAATTCACTAAGGTATTATAGATTTATCGAATGTTTTATCAATAAAACGTTCAATAAATCTATAACACCTTAGTAAATTCAAAATTAGATTTTACCCATGAGGTAATTTATCAAACGTTCAATAAAGTGTTTGATAAAGCTTTGTGAATTGAGGCCAACTGAGTGGTGTCACAATACAGACATGATCCAGACAGCTCTGCACAGCCAGGCTCTTAGAGGGTTTACTATTTTTTTTTAAGATAAACCTTAATGAGGCTTATTCTTAAAGCGGAACTGTAGATACATTTTAAACACACTGTTTCACTTACCTGGGGCTTCTGCAAGCCTTCAGCAGCCATTCTGTCCCGCACCAGTCCTCCACGAGCCTCCGTTCTCCCGCCGCCGCTCCGCTCCGTTCCTCGACCTGTAAGGCAAGGCCAGCGCAGCCCTGCCACGCGTATCTTTTCTTCACGTTCCCCGCTGCAATAGTGCTATTGTAGACTGGAACGCAAAGAAAGGATACGCGAGGCCAGAGCCACGCAGGCGCAAGTAGCTGGCGGCGGGAGAACGGAGGCTCGTGGAGGACCGGTACGGGACAGGATGGCTGCTGGGGGCTTGCAGAAGCCTCAGGTAAGTAAAACATGTGTTTAAAATGTATCTACAGTTACGCTTTAACCTCCTTAGCGGTATGCCCGACACTGTCAGGCATACCGTTCGCTGGACTCAGGAGTCCCCCATACTTAATGTGATCAAATGTCTGCAAAACCTCTAGCTAGCACTAGGCCAGCTAGTAGAGGTGTCCGGCACCCCCCATTCGCCTGCGATCCCCCCGTTTATACATTACCGAGCCTGGCTTCAGCGCTCGGCGCAGCCTCCCCACACAGCTCCGGTCTCTCTATGGTGAGGATTGGGTTTCCGCATGACGTCATGTGCGATCCTTCCCATAGTGAAGACCGGAGCTGTGCGGGGAGACAGTGATGATCGCTGGAGCTAGGCTGGGTAATGTTTAAATGGGGGATTGCAGGCAATCGGGGGGGTGCCGGACACCTGTACTAGCTAGCCTAGCGCTAGCTAAAGGTTTTCCAGACATTTGATCACATTAATTAGCCCTAGGGACACAAACGAGCAAAACCATAAGGAGGTTAAAGTGAATCCGCAATGTTGACATTACGCGTATTTATAGTTACCCGGGGCTTCCTCCAGCCCATGAGCACTGTGGCCTCCCGCGTCATCCTCTGTGGCCCCTCCATTCTACACAATAATCCATCCAGCCGCACTCCTCTGCGCATGCGTGGGTTGACTGCGCGCGCACCATTTGTTGAGCTCCCGCAGATGGGAGTATTCTGTGCATGTGCGGTAGTACCATGCGCATGCACAGAAGCCTACGACTGGCAACGACTGACTGGATTACCAGGAGACACAGCGGCTGAACGGAGGGGCCGAAGAGGATGGCAAGGGAGGCCACGTTCCTCATTGGGCTGGAAGAAACCCCAAGTAAGTTTAAATAAGGCACAGTGTACCATCTCAGGTACACTTTAAAGGGTACCAGTGCCATAAACCTCTCCCTCATTGTCACCTAAATGCCTTCCTGCATCCTCTTCTGTGTGAATGGGTCAGCAAGTGAGTTGTGCAGTAGCGCACAGGCACTGGCCTGGCTGCGCAAGTCCTAAATCGTGCAATCACGACCAGGAGCAATGCACAATGTAGTCGTGACATGTACAGTGCACTCGCACCTGTGGGAGCGCATCAACGACGTGTGCACTCTGAGGCATGGCTGTGCAACTCGCCGACCCGGAAGAGGCTGCAAGGGGGCAATTAGGTGACACAAAGGAAGGGGGCGGGGTAGCATGGTCATGAGAGCAGCTTCCCATACATACCTGCTCCCAAGTGTTTTCGAATCCCTTTCGGCTCTGGTATCCTTGCAAGGGTTATTTAAGTGAAAAAATGCAGTTTAATTTACCTGGGGCCTCTTACAGCTCCCTGCAGTCATCCTATGCTCGCCCCGTCACTCCGGAACCCTCGGTAACCCCCTCAAAGCTGGCTGGTCATCACAGGAGCATTCGGCACATGGGCAGAAGCGATTAGCCCGTACTGCGCATGTGCAGAATGCTGCTGTGTATGGGGATGCAATGAGGCTTGTGACCGGTCAGCTTTGATGGGGGTCGCCCCAAAAGGACGGTGTGGGCACAGGATGACTGCAGGAAGCACCAGGTAAGTTAAACTTTGTTTTTTATTTTAGATCTCCTTTTAAAGTGGTATCGTCACCATAAAAATCGAATTTCAACAGCAACTGGTCTGAGTGTATTAAGTGATAAAAATGCTAATCCTGTATTCAAAACTTTCAAAACTTTTCTGCTGTTATAATTTGGAGTTATCACATACTTAAAGAAAACTCGAGGTGTGTTTAAAGAATGTTATCTGCATACAGAGGCTGGATCTGCCTATACAGCCCAGCCTCTGTTGCTATCCCAAACCCCACTAAGGTCCCCCTGCACTCTGCAATCCCTCATAAATCACAGCCATGCTGTGAGGCTGTGTTTACATCTGTAGTGTCAGCCTCAGCTGCTCCCCCCGCCTCCTGCATAGCTCCGGTCCCTGCCCCGTCCCTTCCCTCGAATCAGCAGGGAGGGAAGGGATGCAGGCGGGGACTGGAGTTCTGCAGGAGGCGGGGAGAGCAGCAGACTGACACTATAGAGATAAACACAGCCAGCTCTGACAAGCTGTTTGTCAGCAGCGTGGCTGTGATTTATGAGGGATTGCAGAGTGCAGGGGGAGCTTAGAGGGGTTTGGGATAGCAACAGAGGCTGGGCTGTATAGGCAGATCCAGCCTCTGTATGCAGATAATATTCTTCAAACCCACCTCGGGTTCTCTTTAAGGAGCACTGGCCCTTTAGTAGTCGTGCCAAAGAATTGCATGCTGGGGGTTCTTTTTATCTATAATCTATTCCTCCTCTTCCCTTTATTTCCCTGCCAGCTCCTTATCTGAAACCTAATCCCCTACTCACTTGTGTTTACAAGCAAGGATGAGGCGACTCAGTGATTGGAGGAGACAAGAAAAAAAGTAAAGGGCAGAATTGACATCACGAGTTAGCCTTAACTGTGGGCAAAAGACATGGCCCCCACCAGGAACAGAATTCTCGTAATTTACTATATAACATTCACTGAAATCAAAATGTGGACCGTATAATACATGTGATATGTAGGTAGATCAAGTATTTATCTACTTACATATGTGTTTTTTTTCCCTGGCATAGTATGGCTGATCCTACTGCTTTAATGAAATCCTGGGTAATTGTGATTAAGCAGTGACCATAATTTTGTCCAAAATGCTTTATGGATACAGACTGCGTCCTCCATTCTCCATCCCCTCCGACTCCATTTTGCTGATATTTGGTCGGGGGGGGGCGGGGTGTTTAAACTAATAGAAGTCTGCCGTGCATGCGCAGTTCACGCTGTTTGCATAATGCATATGAGCGATTTATTAACCCATTCAGGTTCCGTCGTTTTCACGTGAGAAATGTTCACCTCCCATTCATTAGCCTATAACTTTATCACTACTTATCACAATGCACTGATCTATATCTTGTTTTTTCCGCCACCAATTAGGCTTTCTTTGGGGGGTACATTTTGCTAAGAGCCACTTTACTGTACATGCATTTTAACAGGAAGAATAAGAAAAAACAGAAAAAATTCATTATTTCTCAGTTTTCAGCCATTATAGTTTTAAAATAATACATGCCTCCATAATTAAAACTCACGTATTGTATTTGCCCATATGTCCCGGTTATAACACTATTAAAATTATGTCCCTATCACAATGTATGGCGACAATATTTTATTTGGAAATAAAGGTGCATTTTTTCCGTTTTGCATTTATCACTATTTACAAGTTTAAAATAAAAAAAATATAGAAATATTTCATCTTTACATTGATATTTAAAAAGTTTAGACCCTTAGGTAAATATTTACATGTTTTTTTTTTTTTTTTTTATTGTAATGGTTTTTTTTTTTTTATTGTAAACATTTTATTTGGGTAGTTTTGGGAGGGTGGGAGGTAAACAATAGATTGATAATGTAAATGTGTGTTAATTTTAAATTTTTTTTTTTACAGGTGTAGTATTACTTTTTGGCCACAAGATGGGTTTGTTTACATGACGTCACTCTAAGCGTAACACACGCTTAGAGTGACTCATCGCAGAGGGAACGGCCAGAAAAGGCGCAGCTTCCAAGAGAAGCTGTCGCTTTTTCAGCGTGGGAGAGGAATCAATGATCGGGCACCGTAGACCGATACATTGATTCCCTGGCTACTGAATCCGCGGCCGGAAGTGCACGCGCGCGATCGGCCGCGGGGGCGCACGGTAGCGCGCATGGTTCCTGGACGTAGAAACCACGTCCAGGAACCAAAATAGGTTAAGAATGCTGTGACTGCGCTCCCGGCGGCTTCTTGAGCCCAGTATGAACACATACCTGTATGCTCAGCTTAGGTAGGTTTACATCGGGTCAGTTGTGCTGTAAGGTGCAGCTGCATCCTCTCCCAGATAGTTAAAAGACAACTGAAGCTAAAGGCCTATGGGGTCTGCCATTTTATTTACTTTTAAGCAGTACCAGTTTCCTGGCTATCCTCTGCCTCTAATACATTTAGTTATTGGCCCTGAACAAGCATGCAGCAGATCAGGTGTTTATGACATTATTGTCAGATCTGACAAGATTAGCCGCATGCTTGTTTCTGGTGTTATTCAGACACTACTGCAGCCAAAAAGATCAGCAGGGCTGTCGGGCAACTGGTATTGTTTAGAAGAAAATAAATATAGAAGCCTCCATATTCTTCTCACTTTAGTCTTTGAAAATTCATCTGGACAGACTGGATCTTCCTCCCCTGACCAGGGCTAGGTACAGGGCATCCTTAATCCCAGAGGTCTTTGTCCCATTCTAAAGGTAGCCATACACAGGCGATGATAGGAAAATTCGACCAAGAGACAAATTTCTCTCTGATCAAATTTGATTTGAGAGAGATCTGTCAGCTTCCCATACACCGCAGGTCAATTCCCAATCAGTTTAATGCGGAAATCTTTTGGGTATTCACAGAGATCGCCGGTGTTCCCCTAGTGTACAAATGTACATTTATGTGTGCATTTATACACTCACCTAAAGGAGTATTAGGAACACCATACTAATACGGTGTTTGATCCCCTTTCACCTTCAGAACTGTCTTAATTCTACGTGGCATTGATTCAACAAGGTGCTGAAAGCATTCTTTAGAAATGTTTGCCCATATTGATAGGATAGCATCTTGCCGTTGATGGAGATTTGTGGGATGCACATCCAGGGCACGAAGCTCCCATTCCATCACATCCCAAAGATGCTTTATTGGGTTGAGATCTTTTGACTGTGGGGGCCATTTTAGCACAGTGAACTCAGTGTTATTTTCAAGAAACCAATTTGAAATGATTCGAGCTTTGTCACATGGTGCATTATCCTGCTGTAAGTAGCCATCAGAGGATGGGTACATGGTGGTCATGAAGGGATGGACATAGTCAGAAACAATGCTCAGGTAGCCTGTGGCATTTAAACAATGCCCAATTGGCACTAAAGGGCCTAAAGTGTGCCATGAAAAAGTAACTGAGCAGATTGTGAAATACTCAGAACGGCCCGTCTAGCACCAACAACCATGCCATGCTCAAAATTGCTTAAATCACCTTTCTTTCCCATTCTGACATTAAGTTTGGAGTTCAGGAATTTGACTTGATCAGGACCACACCCCTAAATGCATTGAAGCAACTGCCATGTAATTGGTTGATTAGATAACTGCATTAGAGCTGGTCCACACTAGGTCCGGAAACGTATCCGTGGCTGCGTTTTTCAAACCTGATGAAAAACGGAGTCCCGGATACTAATGTTTAAAATAGCAGCCAGCCTCACCCAAGTAAAAAACGGATCCGTCTGCGTTTGCGGGGACCTGTTTTGAAAACCTGAACGGAAGGTCCGGATCTGCTGCATTTTCACGCAACGGATCAGGACCACGGATACACGCAGGGGTAGTGAAAGCAATGAGAAAACGCATCTCCAGCTTCACAGGCAAAAAACGGATGTGAAAACGGATAGCCTGAGCTTTATGATTGGCCCAAAAAATCCTCCCACTCCTTCCTAATGATAGAGACGTTTTCTGTCAGGGAAAAACCTGAACGGAAACTGATACAAAACTGATGCAAAACTGATGCACTTTCATCAGTTTGCAGTACGGTGGGTACTTCCCCTGATCCGGACTGCAGGGTCCGTCCTGCAACCGGGTCTAGTGTGGACCCAGCCTAATGAGAAATTGAACAGGTGTACCTAATAATCCTTTAGGTGAGTGTACATTACCTGTCCTGTGTCGTGGTGCCCATTCGTCTTCCGAATCCCCCGCTCTTCCATAAGTGGTATACACACCGCAGGTGTGGTGAGTGTGACCGGATCCCTGCCAGTCGACTGTAGGTGTGACCGAGGCTTAAGAGGAACTGTAACCAAGGTTTGAACTTCATCCCAATCAGTAGTTAATACCCCCCTTCCCCATGAGAAATCTTTACCTCTTCTCAAATAGATCTTTGGGGGGGGGGAGGGGGAGGGTGTCTGTATGGCTAATATTGTGGTGAAACCCCACCCACAGTGTGCTGTCATGACCATGGTCCTGACAGTTTGCTGTATTTGAACCACGATGCATTGTGGGAAATAATGGCTTTTTCCAACTGCCAAATTAAATTTATCTTCAGTAATTAACTGATTGAAGCAAGAAACGTGGTGGAGTATGTTCCGTAAACTTGTCAACAAATGGCTAATTTTTTCACCTTGCCATGCAGATGACCTCAGAGGGACCATGTGTGCCACATGACTTTGTTAGAGTGAAGGAGGGGAACAATTCACCTGAAACAATGGAGGACTCTCTACAGAATATGGACTAGAGGAACATTGAGTACTCTGAGTCTTCTAGACAAATTGGCGGAGCACTTCTTGACTCCTGACCCATTTTCACCTTTCTTTGTTATTGATTGGTTGGTGGTTGCCTAGTTACTGCGTTTGTGTTAATGTGTATTCAGATTTTCAATTTTAAATGTGTGTTTGGTTTCAGCTCAAATATGCCATTTGTGTACAAATGCTTTATCTATCTATTTCAATGGAAATGCTCTGGAGAAAAAAAAATAATTAGTTTCTTAGGTTTTATAAGTGCAAGTAATTGAACAGCTTTGCCTTAAAGTGATACCTTATTTTCTGGTTAAACTCAATGGGTGTGTCTTTTTTAACCCAACTGTGTAACTACGGTATAAACTCAAAATTGCATAAATGCTTCAGAACATTAAACATAGCATACAACTACCAAAACCCAAGAAAAGATTAGTTTTAAGTAATTGGAAGGCTTTGTTCTACTTCACTAAAGCTAATTGGTAACATGAACATGTGCTTAACAAATTATCAGATTGTCTTGTATTTAAGTAATTACTGAGCAAAAAAAAAGTAGCGAAAGCATATTTATTTACTTTTCACAAACAGGTGAACACAATCTGATCATTTTAGAAAGTCAGTCTTATCAGTTAGCTCCTGAGTTCTATTTTTTTCTGTTAGTTTTATGCTGTATTTAATGGTTTAGACCAGGGGTGTCAAACTCAAACACAAAGTGAGACAAAATTGTACACTGGGGCCTAGTTGCGGGCCAAAATTGTACACTGGGGCCTAGCCGCGGGCCAAAATTGTACACTGGGGCCTAGTCGCGGGCCAAAATTGTACACTGGGGCCTAGCCGCGGGCCAAAATTGTACACTGGGGCCTAGTTGCAGGCCAAAATTGTACACTGGGGCCTAGCCGCGGGCCAAAATTGTACACTGGGGCCTAGCCGCGGGCCAAAATTGTACACTGGGGCCTAGTCGCGGGCCAAAATTGTACACTGGGGCCTAGCCGCGGGCCAAAATTGTACACTGGGGCCTAGCCGCGGGCCAAAATTGTACACTGGGACCTAGCCGCGGGCCAAAATTGTACACTGGGACCTAGCCACGGGCCAAAATTATACACTGGGACCTAGTCGCGAGCTCAATGTCTAGTGGCCACCTCCCTTCCTTATAAGGTTCCACCCTCCCCTCTACAATTCCCTGCACCATACAATTTTCTGTTAGATTTTCTGTTATGCTGGGCATACACAGGTCGATCCGGCAGCCGATTAGCCGCCGGATGGACTCCCGCCGCGTCCCCGCACGTCACGCGTACGCCCGGATCGATTCCCGCTCGTCCCTGCCAGCGCTTATCTTCCGCTCGATTCGCTGCTATTGTCCGCCAACGGGTATCGAGCGCGGAATCGATCCCCACGGTCATCAGACACGTCGGATATTCTCAATCGAGCTATCAGCGGCTCGATTGATAAGCCTGCATCGAGCCGTGTATGCCCAGCATTAGATTTACCTGCCAGATAGATAATCTCCAACATGTTGGAAATTATCTATCTAACCATCTATCTGACTAGCAATTAAGCATTGTTCTAGTGTTCTCCCCAGGCTCTTTTAGGAGGGTGCTCCAGCCGACTATTTTTGGTGACCACCCGGCTGTTATCTGCTCACCTCCTCCTCTGCTGTGAGCAGAAAAGCACCAGCCCTGCATTCTATCATCTCATCCCACCTGGCTATTTTTTCGTGCCACCCGGCTACTTTTTCATACCACCCAGCTGGAAAAAATTCTGGGGAGAACACTGTTCTACTCAGCAGGCGATAACCAGAAGACAATGCACCAGAGATAATGACCAGTCTAAAAGGAAAATAATCTAGCAGAAAATCTAACAGAAAATTGTATGGTGTATTCCCAGCATAAGGGAAATGGCAATACAAAATAAGAGAAATTGACCCTTACTCAATTTACTTTTTCGCTTAAAGCGGAACTGAAGAAATTTTTTTGGCCACAATTTGATCATTTAGGTTTGTACCTTTAAGGCTCACATACCTCTGCGCAGTCTATGTATCTTTTTTTTATGGCTCTCCCGGTCCCGAATTCCTGCCGTTAAAATCATCGACTTACAAGTCGATGCTGAGATCAGGCAGAAGAGCCTGTGCTCTTCTGCCTGCGTGACCTCTATTCCTTGCCTCAGTCCAAGTCTCCGCCCTTACTCCGCCCCTTCTCTGCCCCACCACGGCCACTCCATGCTCATTCATTCAGCGCAGCGTGGACGCTGCTTTTTGTCAACAGAACGAGCAGGAGAGTGGCTGTCTGATTAATGATTTTCTTTACTTGCCCAATCTTGTTTGTCAGAGACAGTCACTGCTGCCGGGGCTTTTAGGGAACGAGCAGGATGACATTTCTAAGTGCACGAGAGGACAAACGGAGCATGTGCATTGCTGGAGTCCTCTCATGCACGTTATCAGGAGCAAGTGAACGCGTACTAATGATGCACAATGACCCGGAAGCACTTGGGTATCGCGGCCATCTTGCCTGGATCACGGAAGCCTAGAAAAAATTAAAAATGCCGTGATCGCGGCGGCGGGAATCGGGAAAAATTAAATGGACATATATAGGGAAACAAGAAGAAGCTGGTCGTATGTTTTTTATTAATATTTCAAACAATATTTCAGTTCCGCTTTAAGTTTTTTGCAGAGGAGATACTTTTTCATCTCCTGTTTAACATAATGTTGTTTTACAAGATAATTTTATATATGCGCATTGGTTTTAGTGCTGTTAACTATTAAAGCTGGTTTTACACATGAGAGAGCAGAGCCAGGACATCTTCCAGCACCCAAGGCACTATGATATGCTGTTTTCCTTGAGTTAAAGTTGTCAGTGTGGTGAAAGGAAGATAAAAGTATTTGGACTGTTTTTTTTTTTTCTTGAACCCTGAGCGCTGGATGTTTGGCATGGTAACATAATGGCTCGGCGCTCTGCTAGTTAAGTAGGTGAAAAAGTGCTGTCAAAATCAGAGTATTTTCTGGCTAGCTGGTGGCTTAAAGAGTGCCTGAGGTGGGCTCATGAAATAATAATAAAAAATAGGCTACATGATCGGGGGGGGGGGGGGAGGGGGCTGAGTAAATCAGGTAGCCTTCAAAACCGCCGCTCCCTGCCGCTCCTGAGGGCTGCACTGGCCCACTTTCACTTTCGTGACCTCTGGGTCGAGACGCTGGAATGAGAGATCCATTCTCTCATTCACAGCGTACAGGGAGGCGGAGGAGCTGCAGGGGGCGTGGCCAGGGAGAGAGAGCTGCCCAATGCAGCTCTGGAAACCCAGCAGGAGCGTTCCTGGTGGGCATTTTAAATGGGGAATCCCTCTCCCCTATGTTTACCTCTGAGATGGCGACAAATATTGTCGCTAATCTCACCGGGCTATATCGCGGAGGTGGGGATCTAGAGAGCGGTGGTTGGGGGGACCCAGAGGCATGTCACGAGGCACAGAACATGCCTCTGTGTCCCATCTGCCCCCCATGGAACCACCTCGGGTTCTCTTTTAAAGGCATTTTTTCCATTAGATGTGAAAATATTACTTAGGAGAAAACATTTATTAACCACTTAATGACAAGTAGACTTATAAAAACGTCCTGCTAGAGCCTCTTAACGGCACCAGGACGTTTTTATAAGTCATACAGTGCTGTTGCCGCTGTGCGCGTGTGCGCTTTCCCGCGAGCTTGCATGTGAAATTAGTGGGAAAAAAATCCATAGAAAAAATACACCTTTATTTCCAAATACTATATTGTCACCATACTTTGTACTAGGGACATAATTAAAATCTTGTAATAACCAGGACAAATAGGCAGATAAAATGTGTGGGTTTTATGCACAGTAGCAGTGTTTATAGTAAAACTATAGGGGATGACATTGGAGAAATAGTGTATTTTTTCATTTTTTTCCTTGTTTCCCTTTAAAATGCATACAAAATAAAGTAATTACTAAATAACAAATATCAACCCCAAAAAACCTAATGGTGGTGAAAAAAACAAGCTATAGATCACTCCATTGTGATGAGCACTGAAAGGTGAAAATCGCTCTTGTCCGTTTTAGGCCCGGTTCACATTAGCGTTCGCTGTCCGGATTCGCCTGATCGGAACCGGACCGTATACTGTAGAAACGGAACGGACGTTCCGCATAGCAATGCAAAGTCTATGCGGCTGTTCACACGCGTCCGTTCCGTACAGAACGGAGCCGGATCGGATCCAGACTCCGGACACTTTTCCAACATGCTCTATTTTTTGGTCCGGCGCACCCGGACCGGAGCCTGACTGCACCATCCGTGCATAGAAACCAATGGGAAACGGAAAGCACAGAACACACTGGCTATAAAAACCTGACTTTCTACCCCACTTCCTATGTGTTTTTTAGCGGCCATTTTGGATGGGGACACATGGGCCCAGCATTTCTTGTATTAAAACGTTTTTATTGAATTATGAAATTAACAAGAACAGAGTAACATATAACGGTACAGCAGCCAAATATAGCTACTTAAGGCATCAATGTACAGGTCAGGTTTATACAGAACAAAATGAGATAAAACAAGTAAGATCAACATCAGTAATGTCCTTAGAGAAGGGAAAACAGTTAATCAGTGCCTATTGGTAATTTTAACCCACTCTTTAAACCTGTGTCAATAATTAGAAATTTTAGCTGTCGTATCAAAGAGAAAGGGGAATAGAGGAAAAAAGAAAAGAGAGGAAAGGAAAAAAGGGGAGAGAAAAAGAGGAGGAAAAAATAAAAACATACAAAGAAGACAAAAACAAAAATCAAGAATCAACCCTTTGCAATACGATAAGACTAATAAGTCTGGAAGCTTTCCATAACTAGTCAAGCTTGAGATTTGGACCCCTAACAGTTAGTTGGAGGGTTAAGAAATAAGTGTTCTAGCCACCTCAGAGTCCCTGTACTCGTACCAAACTGCCCATTTGCTGGTGAATGCTTCGTTTCGATCATATGCGCTATAAAATAGATCTTCAAGCCTACAGATATCATTAAGTTCACTAAACACTTGGATGGGAGTCGGGACATTAGTGCTTTTCCAGTTTCGTGCTATTAATAGCTTAGCCACAATTAAGAGTGTGCTTGTTAAAGTTTTCTTTGCTTGGGAAATTTTTCCTGGAATGAGATTGAGGAGAGCAACTTCTGGAGTGAATGGGAGCTTTTCTAGATACAGGGACTCATTGATGGCATAAATCACTTTCCAAAATGGCTCCACTAACGGGCATTGCCACCAGATGTGTATATAGGAACCAACCTGTTGGAGACATCTCCAGCACGTGTCTGGTTCATTAGGTTTATATTTTGCAGTCTGTTGAGGGCATCTATACCATCTGGCAAATAACCTATAGTTACGCTCTTGGAATGATGCAGAAATTGTGGATTTGTGTAGAAGGGTGAAGATTTTCTCCCATTGTTCTCCTTCCAGAGGACGCCCCAGATCCGTGTCCCATTTATTGGTAATACATAGAAGCTGAGGGGTGCTCAAGAAGGAAGCCATTTCAGAGTAAAGCATAGATATTTTGTGATCTGTGGATACAGATGAGGAGCACAGGGATTCAAAAGCAGTGAGTTTTCTATGTATATTAATGTTAGGTTTAAGAGAGAAATAGAACGCTCTGATCTGCCTCCACAGTAGCCAATTAAAAACTGGCTTAGATTCCAAGTTTCCCAAGTCCGATCTATCCCTTATAGTGGTAGAGCTAGTTATGTGTCTGATCTGTGGCCAGAAGTCTCTATTCCAACCCAGAATGCTTTGAGCGTTCATGCCAGCGCCAAACTCTGGGTTGTCAAGTAAAGGTGAAAGGGGACTGGGAATTGAAGACAGGTTATATTTTTCCCGAATCTTATCCCACCCCCTTAAGACAACTTGAGGATTAATTGCTATCAGATGTTCTTTGGGTCTAGAGGGAGGAGGTATCCATAACAAGGCCCTTGGGTCAATATCTGAAAAAAGGGAATCCAGTATCACCCACTGCTTGCTTTGCCTACTCTGAAACCAATCCAGGACTCTTGTGAGGAGCACTGCGTGATAGTATGTTTGTATGTCAGGCAAGCCCAAGCCCCCTCCGACCTTTGGTCTACTTAGTAATTTGTGATTAATTCTGTGTGGCTTTTTATTCCAAATAAATTGTAGAAAGGATGTGTGTAGTTTTTTGAGAAATGCATTGGAAAGGCGTATGGGCAGGGCCTGCATCACATACAATAGTTTAGGCATGACATCCATTTTGATTACACAAATTCTGCTAGACCACGATAAATATAGGGAGCTCCATCTGGCTAAGTCATTGAGAATTTTTGCCACCAGGGGCGGATAGTTCAACTGAAAGAGGTCTGATAGGTCTTTGGATATGTACACTCCGAGATATTTTATATTGTCTCTTTGCCAACGAAATGGAAAATGAGCAGTTAGGTCCTGCACCACCTCCACAGGAATATTGATGTTAAGAACCTCTGTCTTGGATAGGTTGATTTTGAAGTTACTCATATGTCCATATTCACTCAATTCACTTATAATATTAGGGAAGGCGACACGCGGATTAGACACGTAGAGTAGGAGATCGTCTGCAAATAGGGCAAGCTTAGAGTGAGAATCCTTCCACTTAAACCCTTGGATGGATTGGTTGTTGCGGAGAGCCACTGCCAAGTACTCCATGCAAATGACATATAATAGAGGGGACAGGGGGCAACCCTGCCTAGTGCCATTGCGAACGGGGAAGGCATCCGACAGGATCCCATTAACCTTAACCCGAGCTGAGGGGTCCCTGTAGAGGGCCATCACTTTAGAGATAAATTTGGAGCCTAGGCCTATCTGGGAAAGAGCTCCCTCTAGAAATAGCCAATGGACCCTGTCGAATGCCTTCTCCGCGTCCACAGATACTACACATAGAGGGTGGCCTAATTTCTGGGCTTTGTGGATGATCGCTACTGTTTTAAGGGTGTTGTCCCTGGCCTCTCTCTTGACCACAAACCCAGTCTGGTCGTTGTGTATTACGT
Organism: Hyperolius riggenbachi; assembly: GCF_040937935.1. Taxonomy (NCBI): domain Eukaryota; kingdom Metazoa; phylum Chordata; class Amphibia; order Anura; family Hyperoliidae; genus Hyperolius; species Hyperolius riggenbachi. Next base: position 178,210,485 of record NC_090657.1, read on the forward strand.
CAGGAAGAAGTAGCTTTAGTCTTTCTGCCAACATCTTAGAATATAGCTTTAGATCTAGATTAATAAGAGAGATTGGCCGATAGTTAGCGCAAATCGTTTTATCTTTATCAGGTTTTGGGATCACTGTAATGTGGGCAATAAGTGCCTGGGAGGGAAAAAATGAGTCTGAGGAAATGGAGTTAAATGCTGGGAGCATCACTGGTGTTAAATAGGAGCCTAATTTCTTATAAAATGATCCTGTGAAACCGTCAGGACCCGGGCTTTTCCCTGTTTTGGTTGCTTTAATGCAGGTTAGGAGCTCATGAGATGAGAATTCCTAATCCAGTTCTTCCATTGTGGCTTGGGATACTTGGGGGATTTGGTTTTTCTCTAAATATTCATGGATTTTATTCTTTAACATGGGAATTGGCATTTCATTGAATTTACCTTTTATGTTGTAGAGGGATTTATAATAAGACTTGAAGGCGTCAGCGATTTCTGAAGTTTTAAATGATTTGGAACCATCCTGATTAGCAATTGAGAAGATGGATGTAGTAGGGAGTCTAGGATTTAGGTATCTGGCCAGCAACCTGCCACATTTCCCCCCCTTTTCATAAATGATTCCTCTAAGTCTAGTTCTGTCAGAGAGGGATTTTTCATCTAGGATAGATAATAATCGGTGTCGGGCGTTGGAGAGTTCCAACTCGATCTCCGGGGTAGTTTTTAATTTAAGGGTGTTTTCTAGGTCCGAGATTTTAGCTAGTAGTTGAGAAATTTGCAGCCCTTTCTCTTTTTTTAGTCTGGTCCCATGTGATATTAAAATTCCCCGTAGTACACATTTAAGGGTTTCCCATTTGATGGGTGGAGCTGTACTGTCTCTCTCGTGATCTTTCTGGAAATTGGTTATGGCTTGTTTTAGATCTTGGAGACAAGTGGGGTCTTTAAGTAAGTTGTCATTCAATCTCCAGGATAAATTGGTGTGGGGGGATTTATTTAGTGAGATGGAACAGAGAACCGGGGCATGGTCAGACCAAAGTCTAATTCCAATGGTTGATTTGAGAACTTTATCTAACAGTGGTTGGGATAGGAAGATATAGTCTATGCGGCTATGGGATTTGTGGAAATGGGAATAGAATGTGTAATCTGATTCAGCGGGATTCATTACTCTCCATGAGTCGACTAGGGAGGCTGCTTGGAGTCTAAGACGGATATGTGAGAGAGAGGCCAGCGAAACTGAGGTTTTGCCCGAGGATGAATCTTTGGCCGGTACCATACAAAAATTGAAATCGCCACATAGGATAATATGACCCTTAGCAAAGTTAAGAAGCTTTGTGAGGTAGGCGGATAGTGTTTGGGTCTGGTTTAGGTTGGGCAGATATATGTTGCCAATCGTGTAGTAGGTAGAACCTATTTGTAGGTTGACAAATAAAAATCTGCCGTGTGTGTCTTTAAGCTCGTCCACAAATAGCGCGTTAAGGCTTTTATGCAGGCCAATGGATACACCTTTAGATTTCCCGTCTGGGTTGGAACAGTGGAACCATCTGTTAAACCATCTAGATTTCATAAGTGGAATTGAGTCAGATCTAAAATGAGTCTCTTGTAGGGCCAAAACAGAAGCTCTCTGCCTGTGGAAGTGGTACAGGACCTGTGACCTTTTCTGGGGGACATTTAGTCCATTAGCATTAAAAGATACTACAGTGAGGTCAGCCATCTCAGAAATAGTAGTGAAACAAGTGTAAACTTTAGATTAGGCAGACTTAAATGCATATAAAATAAAAGCAAAGGGTTTAAAAACAGTACAGACAGGACAAAAAAGAGAGACAAAAAACGTACAAACAATAAGGAGTTAGGTATCAACATACCTATCCACCTGTCTCCAAGTCGGTGACCAGCAATCTGCACTGTCACAAAGAGAGCGAGATTTATATCGCTCTGCTGTGTGACTCTGGTCGTCGAGAGGTGGAGACGCATGAGATGTGATCCATCCCCACTAGTGCTTCTGAGTGATAGCTTATCTACCTTAAAGAGAACCCGAGGTGTGTTTAAAGAATGTTATCTGCATACAGAGGCTGGATCTGCCTATAGAGCCCAGCCTCTGTTGCTATCCCAAACCCCACTAAGGTCCCCCTGCACTCTGCAATCCCTCATAAATCACAGCCGTGTTGTGAGGCTGTGTTTACATCTGTAGTGTCAGTCTCAGCTGCTCCCCCGCCTCTTGCATAGCTCTGGTCCCTGCCCCCGTCCCTTCCCTCCAATCAGCAGGGAGGGAAGGGATGCAGGCGGGGACTGGAGTTCTGCAGGAGGCGGGGAGAGCAGCAGACTGACACTATAGAGATAAACACAGCCAGCTCTGACAAGCTGTTTGTCAGCAGCGTGGCTGTGATTTATGAGGGATTGCAGAGAGCAGGGGGACCTTAGGGGGGTTTGGAATAGCAACAGAGGCTGGGCTGTATAGGCAGATCCAGCCTCTGTATGCAGATAATATTCTACAAACCCACCTCGGGTTCTCTTTAAGTAATCCGCCAAAGTGCAGAAGAGGCTTGAAAGCTTCAGGTCTAACTGTATAACAATGTGCAGATTGAGCTCTTCCTTTTATAAGTACATCCTAAGTTTATAACATGGACATAAATGTGTATGGGGTAAATGATCCCAAGTAGATCAATATGGCAATGTGTATATATATATTCAACTCTTCAGACCATTCAAATAACATAAAAAGAAAACAGAAAGCTCTGATTTTCCCCCCTCTGACTACTTTCGTCGAAACTGCGTGAAAGTAATGAGCTTAGGGAGTCTCCTTAAGGAACACAAGTGTCTGACCCCGTTTATGTCTGGGATATAATCAAACCCGATGAATCCGGGATTGTGTGGGTCACACACTCAAGTTCGCCCTTCAAAAAGCTTTGGTATGTGGCTCCACGCTCTATGAAGTCCGTCAAAGAGTGGGAACTTAAACTGAGGAGCTGGGTAATGAATAGGTGAGAGAGGTAGAAGGTGCCGTAGTAAACGGCTGGCAAGAAAATAAAAACAAACAGTATTTAGGGATCAGATGTGTAATCTTGCGCTTCAGGAATCTATGTGATGTGCAATCTTGCGCTGGAAGAAAATCCCATACATGCTGAATAAGCTGGGAGCACTCGGTGTGAGATGAGAAAGATTCATTAGATCAGCAAAAGATGGAATGAAAACAGAGTTCTACGTAATCTTGCATAGTTTAGGTTGCATGTTGTCTGGCTCTTCTGTTGTCGTTGCGTCTGACTACCGGTTCCCAACGGACTCTTGAAGGCCGGGAAGCAGGAGGTTGAAACAAAGGCCAATCAGCGATTTTGATAGAAGGTAGGTCAAATAAGGATCGGATTTTAGCGAGATCCTCTGGAGAGCGAAAAGTGAAAGATTTCCCTTCATGCTGGATATTTAGAGAGAATGGGTAACCCCATCTGTAGGGAATGTCTTTGTTACGTAGCTCGTCGAGCAATGGCCGAATAGCTTTCCTCAGCTGAAGGGTGAGATTAGAAAGGTCTGCCAGAAATTGGATTTTGGCACCATCAAAATCAATATCCCCTAGGGTGCGAGCGGCTTTCATAATGGCTTCTTTTTCTTTGTAATAGTGCACCCGGCAGATGATGTCCCTAGGCTTAGAGGGGTCTGCTTTAGGAGGGCCTAGGGTTCTGTGGGCCCTATCGATTTCGATTTTATGGTCAGGAGGGGCCCCCAAGACCTGTCTGAAAAGGCCTTCTAAAGTTGCCATGATGTCTGGGGGTCTTGTGGCTTCGGGAAGACCACGTACTCTAATTTTATTTCGCCTATGTCTGTTCTCCATATCGTCCATTTTGAGATAAATGGAGGAGATGTGATGAGAGTTATCATCAATAGATTCCTGCTGTTTATCAAGCCTCTCTTCAAGGGTGTCCTGGCGTTTTTCAACTGTTTCAACCCTTGAAACTATGTGGCTTACCTCCTGTCTGAAGTCTGTCATCTCTCTCTTGTATGCGGCCTCCATTCGTATGATGAGCCGCTCGAAATCGTGCTTTGTCGGGAGGGATCTTACATAATCATGGAGATCTACCTCCAAGTAGGATTCCGCTCCCTCCGAAGCGACTGGAGAGGTCGTGCCTGAGGTCTGATGGCGTACTTCCGAGAATCTCGGTGAGTGAGCGGGTGAGCCTGCTTGGCTAAGGGCTGGGCCTGGAGAGGCCTGTGCTGGAAGGTATCGTGGTGACGCATCTGCCGCTTTTTCCGTCTCTGACCCTCTGCGTTCTGATGCTTGTGGTCGAGTCTCCGCCGGATCTTTCTGCTGGGATTGGAACCGCTGAGCCTCCCCTTGGGTGTGTTGAGGAGAGTGGCCAGGAGATTTGGTTTGCCTCTGAGGCGGAGAGGCCTGTTGTCCTCGCGGGGCCGCCATGTTGTTTTCCTCCGCTTCGGCCAGCCTCCTCTCTAATGGTCTCAGGAAACGCAGGATGTGCGCGGAACTTCTTTTAGGAGAGGGTTTCTTGTTCTTCTTCCTCTTGGAAGGGCCCATGTAGGTAATGCTGGTTAGAAATCACGCTTTAGCTAGCTTTAATTCGGTGGGGAAACGGGAGCCTCGCTCGGCTGCCTCCTCACTCTTCCATGCGCAAGCCACGCCCCCCACATGGGCCCAGCATTTCTGGAGTGGAGCAGCAGTGACTTTGTGCTGGAGCTGTTTGGCAGTATGTCGGGAGGTGGAGGTGAGGCCCTACACAGCGGAGGACCTGATTCTACATGTGCACCTTCTGCTGACCTCCCAGACCTCAACAATATTTATATAGCTTGTATCTCTTTTACCAAACGGATCCGGATCGCAGCCGTATCAATACGTATGCAAACGGAATCCAGTCCAGTCATCCAGTCCGTTCTTTACAGAAACGCAAGTGTGAATGAGAGATAGGGTAAAAACCGCTTTGGGGTAAAGTGGTTAAATAATGACCATAAGGCAGTGCTCAGTTACGTTGCAGAGTAATTCTGCATGTCAACTCACTGCCCATACAATTCTATGGGCCTGTTCACAGTACTGCATTTTAATGGATCGTGGTATTCTCGGAGTATGAAATTTAGGCGCCCGTGGCTAATGGACTATTTGGGCGCCCTATAGGCGCTAATGCAAATATCAGCTATAACAGGGGTGTTTCTAGGTTACTGGGAGATCCGGGGCACCCCTGGGCACCAAGAGGGAAAGACGCCCGCCGCGGCATAAAATGGGTGTGGTCATGCTGTGAAAATTGGGCGTGGTCATAGGTGGGGCCAAATGTACATGAACATAGCAGTGGTGTAACCTACCTACCTCAGTATAGGTCCTCAGTATAGGTAGGTAGGTATGGTGCCTTCAGTATAGGTAGGTAGGTATGGGGCCTTCAGTATAGGTAGGTAAGAATGGGGCCTTCAGCATAGGTAGGTAGGTATGGGGTCCTCAGTATAGGTAGGTAGGTAGGTATGGGGCCTTCAGTATAGGTAGGTAGGTATGGGGTCCTCAGTATAGGTAGGTAGGTATGGGGCGTTCAGTATAGGTAGGTAGGTATGGTGTCCTCAGTATAGGTAGGTAGACATGGGGCTTTCAGTATAGGTAGGTAGATATGGGTTCCTGACTCCTCAGTATAGGTATTTAGGTAGGTATGGGGCTTTAAATATAGGTAGGTAGGTAGGTATGGGGTTCGCAGTATAGGTAGGTAGGTAGGTATGGGGCCAGTATAGGTAGGTAGGTATAGGGCTTTCAGCAACCGATTAAGTGTAAAAGGGCCTTAAGGTGGCCACACACACCATACAATTAAAAGATCCAATTTTTCACCAATTCAGTCATTTCAATCTGTTGTCCCGAAAAAAAAACGAGAGATTTTCTTTGTTTTCGATTGATAAATCCGATCGAATTTCCCAGTTTTTATTTTTTTCGATTTTTGGAGATTGGACATGTTGGAAATTTCAGACCACTTTATCAAGAATTGTATGGTGTGTGATCGATTATCAATTACTTCATGTACAGTTCCAATCATTTTTTATGAGCTTTCAATAATTTTATTCATGTTTGGGGAAAAATTGAACATAGGTGTGTGGTACATTGTTTAGATTTTTGAATTGTTACAATCAGTTGGAAAAATTGATTGCTATTCTTGAAAGATATTTAAAAAATTGTATGGTGTGTCTCCACCTTTAGGCATAGGGAGCGAGGCAGGTTCTGAGAGGCATAGGGAGGGGGGCAGGTTCTGAGAGGCATAGGGAGGGGGGCAGGTTCTGAGAGGCATAGGGAGGGGGGCAGGTTCTGAGAGGCATAGGTAGGGGGGCAGGTTCTGAGAGGCATAGGGAGGGGGCAGGTTCTGAGAGGCATAGGGAGGGGGCAGGTTTTGAGAGTCATAGGGAGGGGGCAGGTTCTGAGAGGCATAGGGAGGGGGGCAGGTTCTGAGAGGCATAGGGAGGGGGGCAGGTTCTGAGAGGAATAGGGAGGGGGGCAGGTTCTGAGAGGCATAGGGAGGGGGGCAGGTTCTGAGAGGCATAGGTAGGGGGGCAGGTTCTGAGAGGCATAGGGAGGGGGCAGGTTCTGAGAGGCATAGGGAGGGGGCAGGTTCTGAGAGTCATAGGGAGGGGGCAGGTTCTGAGAGGCATAGGGAGGGGGGCAGGTTCTGAGAGGCATAGGGAGGGGGGCAGGTTCTGAGAGGCATAGGGAGGGGGAGCAGGTTCTGAGAGGCATAGTGAGGGGGCAGGTTCTGAGAGGCATAGGGAGGGGGAGCAGGTTCTGAGAGGCATAGTGAGGGGGCAGGTTCTGAGAGGCATAGGGAGGGGGCAGGTTCTGAGAGGCATAGGGAGGGGGCAGGTTCTGAGAGGCATAGCGAGGGGGGGGCAGGTTCTGAGAGGCATAGGGAGGGGGCAGGTTCTGAGAGGCATAGGAAGTGGGGGCAGGTTCTGAGAGGCATAGGGAGGGGGGCAGGTTCTGAGAGGCATAGGGAGGGGGGGCAGGTTCTGAGAGGAATAGGGAGGGGGGCAGGTTCTGAGAGGCATAGGGAGGGGGGCAGGTTCTGAGAGGCATAGGGAGGGGGGCAGGTTCTGAGAGGCATAGCGAGGGGGGGGCAGGTTCTGAGAGTCATAGGAAGTGGGGGCAGGTTTTGAGAGGCATAGGGAGGGGGGCAGGTTCTGAGAGGCATAGGGAGGGGGCAGGTTCTGAGAGGCATAGGGAGGGGGGCAGGTTCTGAGAGGCATAGGGAGGGAGCAGGTTCTGAGAGGCATAGGGAGGGGGCAGGTTCTGAGAGGCATAGGGAGGGGGGCAGGTTCTGAGAGGCATAGCGAGGGGGGGGCAGGTTCTGAGAGGCATAGGAAGTGGGGGCAGGTTCTGAGAGGCATAGGGAGGGGGGCAGGTTCTGAGAGGCATAAGGAGGGGGCAGGTTCTGAGAGGCATAGGGAGGGGGGCAGGTTCTGAGAGGAATAGGGAGGGAGGGCAGGTTCTGAGAGGCATAGGGAGGGGGGCAGGTTCTGAGAGGCATAGGGAGGGGGGCAGGTTTTAAGAGGCATAGGGAGGGGGGCAGGTTCAGAGAGGCGTAGGGAGGGGGCAGGTTCAGAGAGGCGTAGGGAGGGGGCAGGTTCAGAGAGGCATAGGGAGGGGGGCAGGTTCTGAGTTGCATAGGGAGGGGGGCAGGTTCTGAGAGGCATAGGGAGGGGGGCAGGTTCTGAGAGGCATAGGGAGGGGGCAGGCAGTGGCGTAGCTAAGGAGCTGTGGGCCCCGATGCAAGTTTTACAATGGGGCTCCCCAGCACTCTATACATAACAACTGATACGACACACCAAAACTTGCCAATGGCTACTACAGTGTCAGAGGTGAAAGAAGGGGATGGGGAGCAGCTTGTTAATGATTACTGCTATCCATAGCACCTATAAAAGTGATTATTATGAGCACAGGACAAATAGAGTGCTAATACTGTAGTTGAGGGAGGGCCCTTTGGGGCCCCTCTGGCCCAAGGGCCCCGATGCGGTCGCTACCGCTGCACCCCCTATTGCTACGCCCCTGGGGGCAGGTTCTGAGAGGCATAGGGAGGGGGGCAGGTTCTGAGAGGCATAGCGAGGGGGGGGGGGCAGGTTCTGAGAGGCATAGGAAGTGGGGGCAGGTTCTGAGAGGCATAGGGAGGGGGGCAGGTTCTGAGAGGCATAAGGAGGGGGGGGGGCAGGTTCTGAGAGGAATAGGGAGGGGGGGCAGGTTCTGAGAGGCATAGGGAGGGGGGCAGGTTCTGAGAGGCATAAGGAGGGGGGCAGGTTCTGAGAGGCATAGGGAGGGGGGCAGGTTCAGAGAGGCGTAGGGAGGGGGCAGGTTCAGAGAGGCATAGGGAGGGGGGCAGGTTCTGAGAGGCATAGGGAGGGGGGCAGGTTCAGAGAGGCGTAGGGAGGGGGCAGGTTCAGAGAGGCGTAGGGAGGGGGCAGGTTCAGAGAGGCATAGGGAGGGGGGCAGGTTCTGAGAGGCATAGGGAGGGGGGCAGGTTCTGAGTTGCATAGGGAGGGGGGCAGGTTCTGAGAGGCATAGAGAGGGGGGGGGCAGGTTCTGAGAGGCATAGGGAGGGGGGCAGGTTCTGAGAGGCATAGGGAGGGGGGCAGGTTCAGAGAGGCGTAGGGAGGGGGCAGGTTCAGAGAGGCATAGGGAGGGGGCAGGTTCAGAGAGGCATAGGGAGGGGGGCAGGTTCTGAGAGGCATAGGGAGGGGGGCAGGTTCTGAGTTGCATAGGGAGGGGGGCAGGTTCTGAGAGGCATAGAGAGGGGGGGGGCAGGTTCTGAGAGGCATAGGGAGGGGGGCAGGTTCTGAGTGAGAGTAGGGTTAGGTTAAGTTGTAGTAAAATATTGTTAATGAATACAGATATTTTATTACGATGATTTACACTATTTACACTTTAAAAATGAAGAGTATCTGTAGATATTAACAATATTTTTATTAACAAAAATGGGCGCCCATTTTTCCTTGCGCCCCTTTTTCATACACGCGTTATTCTAACTCACTGCATGCAGGCTTTGTATTAAAGTCTATGTCCAGTCTGCCCATTGCACTTCACACTAATTATAATCTGTCATCTGACCACTGTGAACCTAGCCTTTATAATTAAAAGAAGAACATCCCCTGTTCTCACATTATTATTATTTCTCACCCTCTGCCAGGGTGTAGCTTTGTTGTGCCCAGTGCCTGATGCTTGACTTTGTTGTGTACTCCATAGGATTTGATTCAGGTGATCACCCTATCAGATCCTCATAAAGCAGGTTGAGGTGTGCTTGAGTAAGAATTTAACAGGCACTGGCATGGAATGGCCATCCTACTCATAGTGATGCTGCTTTCAAAATAAATAACAGTGGTCCCTTATTTTATTTTTTATTGCTTTCCAGATCCGTTTATATCTACAGAATATGTGTAATAAAAAAATAAATAAAAAAAAACAAACATTCTTTCGACCCTAACAATTAACTTCTCTTTTTAAATCTCATTTGCACAGGTCATTTGGTCTGATATGGTGCTGCTTGTTGTCTCAACAATCTCACTGTCCCTGGAGCTAGAGGCCATGACAGTGGAAGTGAGGTACCAGAAGTCCTAATTTTATGGGGAAAAATGCATATACAGTAAAACTGAATATAAATGAGCTTATTTGGACTTTTATGCAAGAGTTTTTCTTTCCTCTGTCTTCATTTGCATAACTGTTAAATGACAACTGAAATGAGAGGGATATGGAGGCTGCCATATTTAATTCCTTTTAATCAATACCAGTTGCCTGGCTATCCTGCTGCTCCTCTGCCTCTAATATTTTTAGCCATAGACCCTGAACAAGCATACAGCATATCAGGCGTTCCTGACATTATTGTCAGATCTGACAAGATTAGCTGCATGCTTGTTTCAGATGAGTGATTCAGACACTACTGCAGCCAAATAAATCAGCCGAACATCCAGGCAACTGGTATGGTCTAAAAGGAAACAAATATGGCAGCCTACATATACCTCTTATTTTAGGTTTCTTTGAAATAGGAACTGTAGTGCAAATAATGTAATAAATACAATCTTATTTTATAATAATACTAATTTATAAATTATTTAGTGTATGCCCATTGTAAAATCTTTCCTCTCCTTGATACATAGTCTGAAATTTATCACAGTAGGTGATGTTTTTAATCCTGTCAGGTGCAGCTCTGCGGAATGTTTGTTTCTGAGAATTCTGAAGCCAGGGAAAATAATGCCTGTTCTCCTAGAATGTTCTGGGAAGGGAATTCTGCATAGCTAAACAGCCTAGTAGGCTAAGCATCACTGGGAGGGCGGGGCTATATATCAATAAACATCTTTAACTAAGGGTTTTTTATTCATTAACTGCCTGCCGACTGCTCCACGCCAATTGGCGTAGTTGCGGCGGCCACCCCAGGACTGCTCAACACTGATTAGAGTGACTGGGGCGGGGTTTTGCAGGAGATCGCGCACACCGATGCACGCATATCTCCGCTTGAATGAAGGAGCGATCACCGCTAGGAGACTGTTAGACGGCGAAAGCACCGTCTATTTACACTGTACAGTGCTGCGATCTACGGCAGCGCTGTGCTGGGGACAGCCGTGTTACTCGGCTGTCCCCTGGGAGGCACAAGAGCGATTGGCTGTCATAGGCTGATGTATTAAAAAAAAATAAATGAAAAAATAAAAAAATAAACAGGTCGGCAGGGATCAGAGCCCACCAACAGAAAGCTCTGTTGGTGGGCAGAAAAGGGGGAGGGGGATCACTTGTGTGCTGAGTTGTACGGCCACTGCAGTGAGGCCTTAAAGCTGCAGTGGCCTAAATTGTAAAAAATAGCCTTGTCACTAGGGGGGTGTAAGCCTGCGGTCCTCAAGTGGTTTTAGGCTGCATTTCCACTTGTGCGGTGCGAATCGCTGCGGTAAAAATTCGCATGTGGATGCGAATTTCGCATGAATGACGATGTATGCGAATTTAACCATGGCAGTGCTGGTGTGCTTTTCCATTGTTTCTATGCGAATTTTCATGCGAATTCGCATAAAATTCGCATACCCAAACCTCATGCGAATTTCCTATTAAATACATTGTATGCGATTCGCATAGCGGTATGCGATATGCGAATTCTGATGGCTCTGCCATGCGAATTTTTTCTGCACAGAAAAACGCAAAGGAATCCTGACAAGTGGAAACAGTCCCATTCACTTGTATTGCTATGCGAATTTGCATGCGAAAAACGTATGCGAATTTGCGATAGTGGAAATGGGCCCAAAGTGGATCTGAACTCCTTGCACAGGACGGAAGGAAAACATAAAACAAATGCACCCTGTATGTATTTAGAGAGTTTAGCCTGTGTAATCCCCCCTCCTTTGTATCTAATCATTAGTTGTAATTTGATCCCTCCCCTATGTCACATGACTGCCTATGGCAGATAAGCAGATAAGGCCATTTGAAAGCAGGCTGGTAACAATATGTCTGATTCCATCACTCAGGAAGTAGAATTAGTGCAGATTTATTTTAGGATTTGTATCAGCTGTAATAAATACATGTTTTGTGTTTAAAGGTTATTATGCTGTTGTGTATCTTTTAGAGCAGAGAGGATGTTCTGAGTTCAAGTCCACTTTTAGATACCTGACAATTTTGACACATTAGCTGTGTCGCTATTGATTCAGCAATAACTTATTATTACATATGCCATCAAAGTGATACATATATTTCCTGTATGATACAGGAAATCTAGGCTTTTCTAAGTAATATTTTTTTCTAAGTACAATATTGTTTAATTTCTCAGGCATTTTATTAAGGAAACTTAGCCATAAATGCAAAAATTACACATTTTTTCATGTTTTACCCATTTGACATGACAAATGCCAGTTTTAAAACATCTCAAAATACATTATTTGGCTTGTCCCGGTTAAAACGATACCAAACATGCCATATTACATCACTAATTCAGCATGTAGCGTACCATTATCGCCAGCCTGTGCGTCTGTAGGGATTGCATGCGATCGCTACAGACGCACAGTTTGGGGACCCCAGTGCTGTATAGGAGCATTGCTACGCAACAACATAGCGATGCATGTATACAGCGTTGGGTCCTCAAGCTGTCCCCCTAGTGATCACATCAGATTGCTATGGGTGGCAGCCATTACAGGTGTCCATAAATCTTAAAGGGAACCTTAAAGCCGATCCGAGATGAAAAACTAACTATAACAAGTAACTTGTCTATATACAGTATCTTATCTAAAGTTTAGATAGTTTACACAGCATATCTAGCTGCAGACAGCTTCAAAAGCTTATGATTATTCCTGTGATACAATAAGGGTAGCCATGTTCTGTTTGTCACATTGTCACAGGCGGAGGGCTGGAGATGCTATCAGCTTGCCTGTGTGTAAATTCAGTCCCCTCTCCTCTAGTGTTGTCCGGATCATGAACGATTCAGATCTTTGATCCGAATCTGTTTTGTGAGTCGAATTATCCGAATCATCAAAATGAGTGATTCGGATCGCAAAGGGGGCGGGGCCAGGAGTGACAAGCCCCCCTCTCAGCGGGCAGCGGGGTCCTGGAAGCAGAGCAGAGATGGATCGCTCTGTTGGAGGGGAGTCAGGGACAGGTAGATGAGAGAGAGGTGATATGGGTGCCACTGCCAGATATGTGTACAGCACACATACTGGCTATAATGTGCTGCTCATTATAGGCTGTCTGTTCCAGTTGTGCATAGTGAACAAATTGGAAGCTTTTGGCACAGCTCAGTAACGTTACAGGCAGCATGCTGGGCTAGGACAGGACAGGGCAGGCACTGTGATTGCTGTGCAATATGATCCTCCTGCACTGCTCTAAACAGCTGCACTTCACTTCTGAGAATGCTTTGGGGAATGGGAGTTGGGAGTATACAGATGAACATATAGGTGAAATATATGTAAGCATATGATAGCAGAATGTGGGTATTGTGTGCAAACAAACATTTCTGCTCCCTGCTCGTCCCTCCTCCCTTCTCTGTCTACTCCCTGCCCTCTGTCCATCTTCTCCCCTTCTCTGTGTGTCCACCCCCCTCCCCTTCTCTGCCCACTGCAGGAAAGACCTGTCCTGCTAGTCATGTCACCCCCGAATGCTTTCGTAGTAAAATGATCCGAGATTCGGATCTAGGATCCGGATCTTTTCAATGATCCGATTCGAATCATCCGGATCATTGAAAAGATCCGAACTTCGCATCTCTACTCTCCTCCTCCCCTCTGCCTCTGAAATCTTTGGCTAGTGGCCTCCTCCTCTTGCCCAGACTGAGCTCCCATAAGCCCTTGCTACAGTGCCAAGCACTGCCGTTTCTTGGGCCGTGTAGAGTGTACAACTGCCCTGAGCGCCGTTCAGGAGATTGGGGGGGGGGGGGGGGTTAATGAGGAGATTTACGCTACAGCTAGAAAGTATCAGACTGAGCAGAGCAGGAGACTCGAAGATGGGTGATCATGTGACCCATCTCCTCTGCTACCACATGGCACTAAGAGGAAGGGAAGTACCGCTCCAGCCCTTGAGGGGGAAAAGTATGCATCGGGACAGGTATTTGTGAAGCAGCTGCTGAGAGCTCTGCACAGGGGAAAGGGAGGATGTCAGCAGGGGAACAAACCGCTGCAGCAGAGAAAAATCATAAGGGTAATTTTCTTGTCTCCTGACCCTGCACTCTCACTTTCACCAGGTGAGCTTTTGTGGGGAAGAGTTTGCAAGAGGAAATGGATTGACAAATGAGAAATGTTTTTGTTTTGTTTTTGTAAATGCATTGCAACAGGCTGGGATGCTTTTTATGATGTCAGAGAGTACACAGGAGAGGAGAGATGGCTGAACTGACATTGTGGGTCTATTAGTTTGGTCTAGGAGGTCCCCCACAGCTATTGTGATGCAAGGGCATTCCTTTCTCTTGTAAGTCACTGATTCAGCTCAGTGGGGAGGTGCTTCCTTATGCACAGGGCTTACAGTCTGTAGTAGTGAGGAGGACTATGGGAGCGCACAGGCAGTGAGCTAGCTGGGAACATTTACTTTCACTTTGTTTGAACAGAGAGTGCAGCTGCATAATCTGATACCCTTTATAACTGTGCCAGCTTCTCCTTTTAACTGGTTTTAAGAAAGTGTTAACCCCTTGTGTACTTTTTCTCTGCTGCTCTCTATTATTATTTAGTATTTATATAGCGCCAACATCTTCCGCAGCGCTGTACAGAGATAATTGTCTTGTCACTTTACTGTCCCTCAGAGAAGCTCACAATCTAATCCCTCCCTTAGTCATATGTCTATGTATGTATCATGTAGTGCTACATGCTATCTCCTCTTTGTTACAGACCACCTTCCTTTTGCCTATCTCTGCTCCTTTACACCTGATTTCCAGCTTGTTTTCCTGGCAGATCGATTCTTCCAGGCTGTGCCCCTATTTTGATATGTTTCTAAATTGTCATGTAATGTGACAAAACTATCAACCTAATGGTTACACCGGAAGAGCAATATTGGTCAACCATGTACATGGACCTTACATCTTAGGAAGGGGCAGACGGTGAGGCCTTGGGTAGTGAAAAATACAAAACTGGCCTTGGCTGAGGGAGTCTGGGAGCCAGCAAGAGGCAAGTGGCATCACCACCTGTGGGGAGGGCATATTTTTTGACACTCACTCTGGGAGCGACCTAGAAACTGCACTGGTGCCAAGGCACAAACGGAGCTGTGGGCAAGGCTTGTTTAGTTTATAGGGAATAAAAGTATTAAAACAAAACAAAAAAAGTATTTGGCTTGAGGAATGCCCTATAAACTATATGAAAGGAACACAATTATGCAATGAGTAAAAGTTTATCTCGGATGCACTTTAACTGTGAAAAATAAAGAGTTTCACTTACCTGGGGCTTCTACCAGCACCCTGCAGCCGTCCTGTGCCCACGCTGTCACTCACTGATCCTCCATTCCCTCGCCACCAGCTAGTTTCGTTTTCACTGACTCGGAGTCGACGTATCCTTCCTCACGTTGCCGCCGGCGGTGGCGGCATCGTGGAGGACCAGTGCGGCACAAGACAGCTGCAGGGGGCTGGTAGAAGCCCCAGGTAAGTGAAACTCTTTATTTTTCACAGTTAAGGTTCCCTTTAAAGGATAACTGAAGTGAGAGGGATATGGAGGCTGCCATATTTATTTCCTTTTAAACAATAACAGTTGCCTGGCAGCCCTGCTGATGCCTTGCCTCTAATACACTTAGCCATGGACCCTGAACAAGCATGCAGCAGATCAGGTGTTTCTGACATTACTATTAGATCTGATGAAATTAGCTGCATGCTTGTTTCTGGTGTGATTCATGCACTACTGCAGCCAATCAGCAGGGCTGCCAGGAAACTGGCATTGTTTAAAAGGAAATAAAAATGGCAGCCTCAATATTCTACTCACTTCAGTTGTCCTTTAGGGCCAAGCATAGGTGACACAAGGGGTTAATTAGTCTAGTAGGGGTAACCACTTCACACGCCAAAAAAAAACCAAAACTTATTATTAAAAACACTTATATTTTTTTACGCAACACTGTCATTTTAACTTAAAGAAAATGACTGTGGCGGTGGTTTTTAGTGCTGGACGGGAGTCTCACGACTAGTAATCTTTAGAGTAGCTAATGTATACGTGAGACTCACGTCATTGAATGGGAAGTGGTTAAAAGATACCCGAAGTGACATGTGACATGATGAGATAGACATGTGTATGTACAGTGCCTAGCACCGTTGCTGCACCACCCGATCTCCCCTATCTATCTGGGGAGCGGGCGGGCATCGAGACAGCCGAGCAGAGCGAGGAGGCAGAGGTTTTGTGCCCCGGTAGGGGCTATCGCAGCCGGAGGGGCAGGAAGAGCACATGCGGCCGAGCATTGCTCACTGTTTGTGCTGCCTCCGAAGCTGCGCTGGAGAGATGCACCGGCGGCGCAGTGTCCTGCCGTTTATGAGGACTTATCCGGCCTGCCTCACCATCGCCCCATCCCCGGACCAGATATCCGCCTCAGTCCATCGCTTCACCGGCCCTCCCACGTGGTCCGCCAGGCTGCGCCCGTTGCCTGGGAGCCCAGGACGCCAGAGCGGAGCACGTGGCCTGATCTCCGTCGCCACCTCAGCCACTGCAGGAACGGAGTTGCACCATCGCTGATGCCGCCGCCTGCAGCGCTCCCACAGCTGCCACAGAAGAGGAATACCACCGCTCTTCCGGATGGTGCTTCAGCTGCCTGCTGCACCCTGCTTTGCCATCAGCCTGGCCGCAGCAGCTGGGGAGGGCTTCACCATCGGCTGGCCACCTCCGATCTCCACCACCGGCCTCCAGCCTGCTCGGCCACCCACGTGGAGCTCCTCTTCTCCAGGCCCTTCAGGCTGCCAGTGTGCCTCGCAGCATGCCTCCATCTGACGCACCCCAGGCTGGCATCGCCCCCAGGGCCCCCTGAAACACCTCAGGCTGGAATCACCAGACCCCCCCCTGGTCACACCTGGGGTGACGGAGATGGTGCTGCTCCCCTCACAGTGGAGCTGGCTGCCGCCCAGCATCTGGGCATCTGTGTCCTGCCACCACCAAAGGTAGACCTCCCTGGCCTGTCCACCACTGCTGCCCAGCCGGGGGGTCCCCGGGCCCCACATCCACCACCCTGGGGTGCCCCCGGGTACACCCTGGCCCCACAGGGCCCCCACTGTCTGCGCCCTCATTGCCCAGCCGGGCGGACTCAAAATCGACCCGCTGCTCCTCGGGCAACCTGGTCCGAGTGAACTCTGCTGTCCGCCTCCATCATGATGCCCCTCAGCTTTCTCAGTTGCTTTCTCAGTTTCTTTCTCTCTACTTTCGTGGACAAATCGGAGCACCTGTCTTGTTGGGAGCGTGTCACTGTGTAGCGTCCAGTGCCAAAAATGGCAGCGCTCATATCAGCTCTCAGGCTGCTCCTCCAGTCCCACTCTTTTCTGTTCCTGCTATCAATGTATGCTTTGCTATGTTTTGTATTACGTTAACTGTACGTGTATGCTGTAATGCTCTGCACTGCTTTTTATTTTTGCTTTTATTGTTTATACGTATGACCCATGCTTGACTGCATGTGATGCTGCACTCTGCTTAATTGCCCTATGTATGCTTGTCCCATGTCTATGTATGTGCCATGCTTAACTGTATGCTATTTCTTGTCTCTTCACCAACGACCCTGTATGTGCCAAAACCAATTCCGGGTACAATCCACCGTTGTACTTGGCGATAATAAATTCTGATTCTGATTCTGACATAACTATGCTGTGTTCATTTTTTTCCTTTCTCTGCCTGAAAGAGTTAAACATCAGGTATTTAAGTGGCAGTTCCTGTCTGAGTCAGGTCTGGATCAGACTACAATGTGACCCTCACTGATAAGAAATTACAACTATACTACACTTTCCCAGCAGAAAATGGCTTCTGAGAGCTGGATAGAGATAAAAAGGGTCAACAGTTCATAGATTTTTAGCTCTGGCAAGGAATGTGTCACTGAGCAAAAACAGTAAAACAGTAAAAACTTAAAAAGTAGATTTAATTATATAAACAAAAACCTTAAAAAGTCATTTTTAGGAGAAGGAGGATAGATACAATTGTTTATTTCATGAGTTTATTTTCACCTCGGGTGTACTTTAAGGGGAAAAATGCATGCAACCATTGATGGATTATGACATGGGGCCTTAGACACGGAAGATAGTGGCTTTGGCTCATCCTGATGGTCATCTTGGCAATCTGAGGTGGGAGATGGGACAGTGAATGTGGCAGTTGGGTCTTCTGACACATACATTTAAAATCACTGCAGCCAAAATTTTGGTGCAGGTTGAGACTTAAAGTCCAGAGTGGTGTTAATCCCATTACCCCTCCGAGTTGTATCAACATGGGTGGGAAACATAATTCAGGAACTGGCTATTACCGACAGCCATATTACCTCGTTTTACTTCTAATTTGAGCACAATGGGGCAGATTGGGAGGAAACTGAGAGACCCGAAGGCTTGCAATATGTCTATACAGCCTCAGCCACAAACTGTCCCCTTGGGGTTTGTGTCCCGATCCTTGCCAGGCAACAGTATATTTAAGTGTGTATGAGGTTTTAGGTTGGTCCTGGGGTAGTGTGGGGTCTCATCTTCTTCTTTTTTGAGGATTAACCACTTACTGTAGGGCAGTATATCTATGCCCTGGGAAACTTCATCTGAAGTCCCAGAGATGCAGAATGTCTTCTGCTGCGAGTGGCTGCAGGTACTTCTTGTCGCCCGTTAGAGGGGAGATCAATGAATGGGAATGCAGTTCCCATTCATTGATCTAAGTTCCCGTGTCAGTGATCGCCTGCAGCAATGAGATGCTTCAGTCATTGTAACTACGAAAGTAACACATCAACGCATTACTTCCTATTCGTGTACTTATAGTACGCTAATAGAAAATAATGCGCGAGGACATCTTGTGGCCAAATAGTAAAATTTTGATACAAAGACCCACACTTAAAATTTCTCCCATAGTACTAAAATATTTTTTTTTGCATAAAAAAAAATTTGACAACTAAAAAAAAATACATAAATAGTTACTTTAGGGCAGGCTTTCTCAACCAGGGTTCCTTGAGTAATCTGCAGGGATTCCTTGGCATTTTCCCACATCGTGGGGATGTATAATGGAGCTCACTATAATAGCTGGTACTGTAACAAGAAGCACTAAATTAGGGGCTTAGGAGGCAGTATAATGAGTGGCAGTGTAATAGGGGTAGTGAAATAAACAGCCACACCTACTTTTAAAGACCATGCCTCCTGCAAAATAAATGCGGGGGTTCCTCGAGATCAAAAAATTGTTTGCAGGGGTTCCTTGAGATCCAAAAGCTATTTGCAGGGTTCCTCCAGGGTAGAAAGGTTGATAAAGGCTGCTTTAGGGACTGAACTTTTTTAATATGTATATCAAGATGGTATATTACTGTTATTTTTTAATTTATGGGCTCTAACACGTACGCTTTATTGTATGCATGCGTATTTTTATTGCGTATTTACACGTACGCCATGCATTTTGATGTTTTTTGATTCTGGACATGCCCTGTCCCTATTGGTCGGCGCTCTGGCGGCCTTTGCAAGGCGATTGGAGCTTAGAAATAGATGTAGTTCCCCATCAGGTCATCCTTTGAATGGGAGTTTCTGGATTTAGGAACCCAGCTTGATTGGTCGGCAACAGGGCATCCAGGCCATTCTGATTGGTTCGTTTGTGAAGCAACCACAATAATGGCCGAAAACTGAGAAATAATGATTTTTTTTCCATGTTTTTCTTATTATTCCCATAAGGCCCAGTTCACATTTGCATTTTTGTACAGAACCAGCCATACGGATCCGTCCATCAGGATCAGGTAAAAACTGTCAGTTTTTACAGCCAGTGTGCTGTAAAATGTCAGTATTTGTTCCCATGTAGCTGCAAATCTTTCCGTTTCTGGTCAGCTGGGCAAAACGATCTAAGAAATTAGGCTACATTTTTTTTGTCAGAACGGGCAACAGATCCATACAAGCGGATGGATGTGAATAGATCCATTGGTTTAACCGGTTCAGCACCGCAGTCCGAAAATCTCATGCATGCTAAGAATTATTTTTTTCTAAATCTATTTTAACAGGAAGATTAAGAAAGAAATGAAAAAAAATCATTATTTCTCAGTTTTTGGCCATTATAGTTTGAAATTAATATACGCTAGCGTAATTAAAACTCATGTATTTTATTTGCCCATCTGTCCCGCTTATTACACCATTTAAACCATGTCCCTATCACAATTTATGGTGCCGATATTTCATTTAGAAGTAAAGGTGCATTTTTTCAATTTGCGTCCATCACTATTTATAAGCTTATAATTTTAAATAATATAATAACATATTCTCTTGACATGCATATTTAAAAAGTTCAGACCCTTGGGTAACTATTTATGTTGTTTTTGTTTTTTTTTAATTGTATTTTTTATTTTTATTTTTAATAAAAAAAAGTGTATGTGGGTAATTTTTGGTGTAGGAGAGAAACTGTTAATTTTAAATGTAAAATATATATATTTTTTAATTAAAAATGAATTGTGGTGCAGTTTACTATTCGGCCACAAGATAGCCACAGTGAAAAAAGTCCTAGATGCGAACGATTTCGCATCTAGGAACTTAAAAGCAGGGGAAATGTTTCCTGGGGGCAGAAATACCGCGCTCTCTGGAGAGAAAGCGTCGGTATTTCTGCGGGGAAGATAGATCGGTGAATGGGAATTATATTCCCATTCACTGATCGGGGGGCTAGCGGCGGGCAGCGGGGGCGCGCCCGATCGCGCGCACGAGGCGGCGGCAGCAGCAGTGCCTATCTGGACGAGGAAGCTCGTCCAGATAGGCCGAACTGGTTAACATTGGATCTGTTCGCATACCGGTCCGTTTGTACAGTATAAGTTCCGCTCACCACTAATGTGAATTCTTAGCATAATGTACCTCCCAAAGAAAGCCTAATTGGTGGCTAAAAAAACAAACAAGATATAGATCATTTTGTTGTGATGAGTAGTGATAAAGTTATTGGCGAGAAAGGGAGGAGCCCTGATAGGGGAAAATTGCTCTGGTGCTCAAGGGGAAAAACCCCTCAGTGGTCAAGTGGTTAATCCTTGCAATATGCAAAGCTGAAGTGAAGGGAGTGCAATGATTCTTATTCACAGCAAAAGAAGGACTTTCATTTTATCGAAAAGTAAAAACGTGATTTGGTATCTCTGAGCTGTGCCTAATGGTTTCTTGAGAAGTATCACCGATCATTTTACTTTAAACATTCATTTTGAATGCAGCATTCCTCAGGCCACTGCCCTGCAGCACACAGCGGGTTAACACTCTCCCGGTTACACGGGTGCACCGCACATTGTTATGTAGCTCCTTGTGACAGCTTCTATAGGGAACTTCTCTATCATGGCCAGAGTCTTTGTCACAAGTGCCTTCTGTTCTGTGACATGAATCCGGCAATAAACGTAGGCGTCTCAGCGTGCCTGAGCTGACGCAGGCTGCCGGGGAAAAATGCTCCGGAACATCGCTGTCTCCAGTGTGAGGGATGAGGCTCAATGACGTGTGACGAGCAGCGAGGCGCTTCACTCGCATGGGGTACAAACTCAGAGGCTCCCTAAGTGACTGAAGTCTACATTTCATTGCCGGTGGAGATTAAAGGATACCCGAACTGACATGTGACATGATGAGATAGACATGTGTATGTACAGTGCCTAGCACACAAGTAACTATGCTGTGTTCCGTTTTTTCTTTCTCTGCCTGAAAGAGTTAAATATCAGGTATGTAAGTGGCTGACTCAGTCCTGACTCAGACAGGAAGTGACTACAGTGTAACCCTCGCTGATAAGAAATTCCAACTATAAAACACCTTCCTAGCAGAAAATGGCTTCTGAGAGCAAGAAAGAGATAAAAAGGGGAATTTCTTATCAGTGAGGGTCACATTGTAGTCACTTCCTGTCTGAGACAGGACTGAGTCAGCCTCTTACATACCTGATATTTAACTCTTTCAGGCAGAGAAAGAAAAAAAGGAACACAGCATAGTTATTTGTGTGCTAGGCACTGTACATACACATGTCTATCTCCTCATGTCACATGTCACTTTGGGTATCCTTTAATGGAGGACTGTAGTGACAACAATCCGGACCACGATGTTCCTGACTTCCTGCACTTAGAACTTCCTCTCTGCTCTAAAAGATACACAACAGCATAATAACCTTGAAAGAAAAACATTTCTTTGTTACAGCTGTTACAAATCCTGCAATAAATCTGCAGTGTGTCTACATCCTGCTTTCATGGAAACACACATAGAGTTAACATCCTGTGTTTACAAATTAGCTTCTCTGCCAAGATTCCAAGATTTGAGAGATCAAATTACAGTTGTGATTACTCACAGGTGAGGGGGAATTAGGCAGGCTAGACTCTCTATATACATACAACAACAAATAACATTTGTAAAGCGCTTTTCTCCCGTAGGGCTCAAAGCGTGGAAGCATGGCTCAGACCAATAATTGGTTGATTGGTAAGTCGTGGAGCAGAGGAAGAATTCTATAAGTCCAGAAATGTCAGGCTAAACAGCTGGCTTTTCAGTCTGGATTTGAATAACTCCAGGGATGGGGCTGTCTTTACTGGGTATGGTAGGGAATTCCAAAGAGTAGGGGCAGCATGACAGAAAGTTCTGTCTCCAAAGGTTTTGAGGTGCACTCTGGGAGTAAACAATTTTATAGAACCTGCTGAGCTGAGGTTGTGAGAGGTGTGGTAAAGCTTCAGCAATTCCTTCATGTATCCAAGTCCCAAATTGTGCAGTGATTTGAATGTCAGCAGTCCAATCTTGAAGAGTATTCTCCATTGTACTGGTAGCCAGTGCAGTGAGCGAAGGATCGGTGTAATGTGACAGTGTCGAGGCTGGTTTGTTAGCAATCTGGCAGCAGCAATCTGCACTAATTGCAGGCGGAGCAGGTCCTTGTTTGGGACGCCTGCATAAAGGGCATTGCAATAGTCCAACCGTGATGTGATGAACGCGTGAACTAGGGTTGGGAGATCCTCTGGGGTAATCAGATGTTTAATTTTTGCAATGTTCTTCAGATGAAAGAGGGAAGATTTGACTACAGACGAAATTTGGTTTCTGAAACTCCATTCTGAATTCAGGGTGCCTTTCTCTAAGTTTGGCTTCTGTCCTGTGCAAGAGTTCTGGTGCACTTTAAGTTTCCATTTCGTTGCAGGGGAGATTAAAGCAGAACCATAGTGACAGAAATCCGGGCCATAATGTTCCCGACTTCCTTAAAAAGCCTTATTTCAGACACATGGAAGAAAAAAAACCAGATACTTACCTAAGTAGGGGGAATCCTCTGGATAGTCCCGTGGCTACCCGTGCCTTCCTTGCCCACACTGTTGCCTCCCATCAACCCTGGGAACATATCCGTCAAGAACTCGAAAAGTTCAGTTTAGACTTACCGGTAATGTTGCTTCTAACCATTCCAGTGTACGGCTTGAAATGAGAGAGTCCAGTCTCCTCCTCCTGGGGAAAAACAATTAGTAAAAGAAGATTAAAAGCCCCCACCCCACCCCTACCCCCTACCTTCAGTATGTCAACAAGAAAAAAACGGCCACCAAGACACCCATATGTGCCCTAACTGCTGACTAAACCTCCATACCACACCCAAGTGTGATCAGATGGAAGGAAGAATAAGTTGAAGGATAGGGAGGGATGATGTACGCCATACACTGGAATGGTTAGAAACAACATTACCGGTAAGTCTAAACTGAACTTTCTCTAACCATTCAGACAGACAAGAAATCTCACACTTACATCAGGGAGGGACTGCTGCCTGCAACACTTTTCTGCCAAATGCCATATCCTGCCCCGATAAAACATCTGTTCTGTAATGCTTCATAAATGTTGTCGGAGTCTTCCATGTGGCTGCCTGGCAAATTTTCTGTAAAGATGCTCGCGCTTTCTCGGCCCATGACGTAGCAATTGCCCTTGAAGAATGTGCCGTGATTTTAGGTGTATCTCTACCTTTACTTTTATATGCCTCACTTGTAACTTTCTTTATCCACCGTGTTAGCGTAGATTTTGAAGCCTGTGCTCCCTTATTTGGGCCTGCATATGTCACAAATGAATGACTTGACTTTCAGAATTCTTTTGTTTTCTTAAGATATTAAAGTATAGTCCTTGTAACATCCAAGAAGCTGTATTTTCTTTCCTTTTCGTTGGCTGGGTTCTGGCAGAAAGAGGGTAGAATAACCTGTTGCATCCTGTGGAACTCCGAGACCACTTTAGGTAGGCAGTTTGGGTCTGGCGTCAGAACTTTTGTCCGGAAATACTGTAAGAAATGGTTCCTTAATCGAGAAGGACTGTATGTAAGTCACTTACCCTCTTTGCTGAGGTAATTGCAGTCAAAAAGAGAGCTTTCAGGGTTCATTTTTCTATATCCAATTTCTCTAGTGGTTCATATGGTGCTTCCATCAACATCTGTAAGACAAGGGGTAAATCCCATTGCGGGGCAACCTTTATCTTCACTGGTCTAGACCTTTCAATTGCTTTAAAACATTTTTTAATTAATGTGACTCTGGCTAGCTGTCTGTCTAAGAAGAAAGAAAGAGCTCTACACTGTACTCTTTATGTACTTACTGCTAACCCCATGTCAACCCCCTTTTGGAGGAATTCCAGAATATTTGAAATGGCATGTGAGTGTCTGTCCTTTTTTACGCACCATGACAAGTATGCCTTCCACATTTTACTGTAAATCTTTTTTGTCACCGGTTTCCTGCATTTTAATAGAGTTTTTATGACCTTTTCCGATAGTCCCTTAGATCTCAATACGTCCTCTTCAGATACCATGCGGTGTAGTTGAACAGTTTTGGATTGGGATAACACATGGGAGCTTGAAGTAGCAAGTCTTTCCTGTCTGGCAACCTGAAGAACTGCCCCCCTGGCCTCACCCACAGCCGGGTAAACCACGCTCTTTTGGGCCACCAAGGTGCTACTAAGATCATGTCTGATCTCTCCTGCTCCCACTTCTTTATTGTTCTTGCTATCAACTGAATTGGTGGAAATGCATGAACTGTCCGGTATGGCCAGGGTTGAGACAACGCATCTATGGCTACTGCTTGACTGTTCCTGCACAGAGTATGTCTCTGAAACTTTCCCAGTTTCTTTGGCGTTGCAAATAAATCTATTTCCGCCTTTGTTCATCTTTTTTGTATCTGATGGAATATTTCCTGATTTAGAGGCCACTCTGACTGGTCCATCAGGTTTCTGCTTAGGTAGTCGGCCTCTACATTTAGACTGCCTTTGAGGTGAGTGGCTGATATTGATTTTACCCTGCTTCACCTTTTGTCTGCTAACTGTGTCCCCGGCTGGCCGGAAACACAAGAATACTGAAGGTAGGGGGTAGGGTGGGAGTTTTTCATCTTCTTTTGCTATTTGTGTTTCCCCAGGAGGAGGAGCCTGGACTCTCTCATTTCAAGCCGTACACTTGAATGGTTAGAGAAAGTTATTTTAAAGATAAGATGAAAAATTGTCTCCTAGATGAAAACTCAGGAGAAAAAGTTGATTGGATAAAGGGCCATAATAAGAAGACCGGATTCTTTGGCGAAATCCTTGGTGCTTCATATATGAAGCTATAAACATGGCTTTGCAACAGCTGAAAGAAACTGCGATTGACAGACACCTCTGGCATGCAGAAGTACATATGGCTACAAAGTGACAACCAAACGAATGAGAAGAATTGTACATATCCCATCATTGTGAATTGGCAGAGAAAATAATGGACTATAATCATCCTACACTGAGTGGCTAAAAATGAGAGACACCCCTTATTTGAAAGTAAACCAGTCCAGTGGTGATGTAATAACGCAGAATTGCTTATATAAGGAAAGCTCAGCTCCGTACGACGTAATTATCACAGAAGATAATGTAAACATGGGTAAGGCCAAAGATTTAATTGACTGAATGCGGGATGATGATCGGTGCAAGAAGAGCTGGTGTTAGTATCTCTGAAACTCTTTTAGGATTCGCTCGCCCAACAGTATCTTTGGGGTTTATTGAGTTGCAGTTGAGAGAAAAAATTCTGGTCGAAAAAGGTTGATGAACGAGACAAGTGAAAGATGAGTAGCACTCATAGTCCACAGCAATAGAAGGGCAACAACACCACAAATTACAGTTTAATTCACTGATGGTGCATCACAAAGCATATTCCAAGTGCACAACAAGACTGACTTTGCAAAGGATGGGCTTTAGCAGCAAAAGACCATAAAGAGTGCCTTTGGTATTACAGAAAAATAGGAAAAGACGCCTGTTGTGGGCCCTTGTCACCATGCGCGTTCAGTCTCAAATTGGTTTGAGGAACATCAACCAGAGTTTAACCTGCTTCCATGGCCATCTCAGTCCCATGACCTCGATCCTATTGAGCATTTGTGGGCCGAAGTCAAAAGATCACTTCAAAGCTTGAAAACGCCACCATCCAATTTGACCCAACTTAGAGGTGACATTGTCAGCTTGGGCCAACATTCCTCAGCAACGGTATCAGCATCTTGTGGAGTCCATGCCAAGAAGAATATCGGCTGTGATCAGACCTAAAGGTGGACAAACTCGTTATTAGAGGGTGTCTCTAATTTTTGGCCACTCAGTGTATATCTTGTACATACTCCTTCCTTACAGAACATCATCTTCATAATTCCAGATTTCCATTTTTTAAATGCATGGAGCTGTAAGAGATCCGTCTCCTATAGGAACATGCGGCCGATGAACAAGCTGACTGAGTAGAGCGGACAGGTCGCCAGTGCTTGCATGATTGTCCAGATTAGATTCTGTCTCGGGCCGCTGACCCTTGCTGTGTCCCTATTGGCGTCTTCCGCTTCATCCAGTGTTCTGTAACCACGCCGCACGCCTGACAAGACTTTTCTCCACGCTGAGGACGAGGTGGAGGGAAAAATAACACATGCTGGACTCTTTGGGCTAAATTACCTTGGATCCCCCAGAGGGATACTGCGACACTGGCGAGATTTTAGATCAGTAACCTTTGACCAGCAGTGAGATTAAAGAGTGTCTACAGTCATGCAAATAGGACAGCCTAGTTTTCCATGTGGCCAGGCTGAGATGCAATTACCTGTTCTTATTACACATTCCTTTCACTCTGTCCTAAACGTTTAATTTCCAAGATTGCTGTATGAGTGTCCTGATTGCTTCTGCAGCTGTCACCAATTTCTGACTTTGCTTATAAAAAGATCAGGTCAGAGAAGTGCACTGCTAGAATTACCTTGGAGATTTTTTTTTTGCTTCTAAGTAACTTTCTCTGCCATCTCATTGCTGTGCCTCTGATAAGTCCTTTGACCTTAACGTAAACCTGAGACAACAGGGTACAAAAGTTTTATACACATGCGGGACTTCCTCCAACCCCCTCCACGCCGATCGCTCCCTTGCCACTGTCCTCCACCTCTTGCCGCCATCCTCCACCTCCTGGATTCTTTGGTAAATGCCCCTTTAGGTTCGCCAGTTGCAGCGTACTGCACATCAGGCCACACGTGCCCCTTGATGCTCTCCCGTCCTACACTTTTGCGCCATCTACCGAAGAATTCAGGAGACGGAGTACAGCAGTGTGAGAGTGATCGGCGTGGAGGAAGCCCCAGGTTTTGTACCTTGTTGTCTCAGGTACACTTTAAGGAAAGACAGAAAAAAGTAGCAGTCTGTTGGGGTGAAGATGGCAGGAATAGCACAACTGGAACTGCGCATGCGCAATGGAGTGCAACTGGTTGGATCGCAGGCTTCACGTCGAGAGAATGGAGAGGCCTGTAAGGATGCTGACCGAGCCCACGGACTACAGGGGGCTGCAGGAAGCCCCCAGAAAGTATAAATCTGTACTGTTTGTTTATCTCAGGTTTCCTGTAAAGAGGCACTGTAGTGACATATAGTAGAATGTAGTAAATTATTCAAGATACCCACTTTAACAGTAATTATCCTGGTTTCAGCATAAGAAACCCTTCCCCAGTGATGTTAAGCCTAGACTGTTTAGTTATGCAGAATTCTTCTCCCAGAGCTCTCTGGGAGAACAGGTGTTGTTTCTGCTGACTTCAAAACACACAGTAAGCCGAAATTCTGCAGTGAAGCACCTTGCTGACAGTAAAGGTGTCACCACCTGTGATAAACTTAAGAAGGTAAATTGGGGAGAGGAAAGAGTTTACAATGGGCAAACATTGACTAAATAAGAAGAGCGATATTTAAAAAAAAAAAAATAAAGCAATTAAAAAATTAAGCTATTTTATTTATTAAACTATATTCAGCCCCCACAAAATGGTCCCCGTTATCCATCCGTCATGCGGGATAGTTGAGACTTAGTTGCCTGAATTCCGGATAACGGGGACCAGAGGCCTGCGCGGGTCTAATTTTTTAGACCTGCTTTCCGGTGAATCTGGTACTCGCCCCTGCAGTCCTGCTACCGGCACCCGACCCGCAACCCACTTTCTGGTGAATCTGGTACCCGCACCCCACCTGCTCTTGCAGTCCTGCTACCGGCACCCGACCCGCAACCCACTTTCTGGTGAATCTGGTACCCGCACCCCACCTGCTCCTGCAGTCCCGCTACCGGTACCCGACCTTTAACCCACTTTCTGGTGAATCTGGTACCCGCACGCGACCCGCCCCTGCAGTCCTGCTACCGGTACCTGACCTGCAATCCACTTTCTGGTGAATCTGGTACCTGCACCCGACCCACAACCTGCTTTTTGGTGAATCTGGTACCCGCACCTGACCTGCACTTGCAGCCCCGCTACCTGCACCCGACCTACAACCTGCTTTCTGGTGATTCTGGTACCTGCACCTGACCCGCACTTGCAGCCCCGCTACCTGCACCTGACCCACAACCTGATTTCTGGTGATTCTGGTACCCGCACCTGACCCGCACTTGCAGCTCTGCCACCTGCACCCGACCCGCAACCCGATTAAGTCAAAACAGGCAAACCCGCATTTCAGGTAATCTGTAGGTACCTGACCTGATGCCCGGTGTGGGTCTAATTTTTCAGATCCGCACCCGACCCGCAAGCCGCTTTCTGGTTAATCTGGACAAAAGAAAATCAAAACAGGTACCCCAACCCAACCCACATTTCGGGTAACCTGACCCGATGCAGGCCTCTAACTGGACCTTTTTGAGGCGGTTTTTCAGGATGCTAGCAGGCTGTAAAATACTTACCGAGCCTCCAGCGACATCTAGCAGCCTTCCTGTACCTTCTCGCAGGCTCCTAGCGGCGTCCGTGTATGAAGTCAACGTGTCACTTGAACCGATGTCCCAGGGAAGCCGGAAAGCGCTCAGAGACAGCGAGGAGGTAAAGGAAGGTGGCTAGACATCGCTGGAGGCTCAGTGAGTATTTCAGGGGGGAGGTTTGTGCTATTTCAGCCGGTTGCTCAAGCAACTGGCAAGTACATGTATCTGGTATCAGGCGATCCCCACTGGTGACGATACTGGGGACTGTGCTGTACAGAACTGGATTAACTGGTGACTTTTTAGGCATTGATGGAGTTCAATATTATTATTTGCTTTGGGCAGAGACAGATGTTGATTATTATTGTCAGAGCAGATTATTGATCCATGTGTCTCCGTCCCATTCCCAATATCTTCCTCCAGCCTCCTCCTTTTCCTCCTATTTGCAGCACAGCCATATCTCAGATTAATGACTCCTCCACATTCTGCTTCCTCGGCAGATCACAGGCGTATTCATTTCTTCAGCACGCTGGTGATAAACTGCCAATTAGGGGAATAATATCATTGCTGCGTCCACACATTGCTGGCTATCCAAACTAGCAGGGTATATACATCAATATGATCTATGCATTAGGATGAGATAGAGAATGCCTTCCATTACGTCAGAGGTGTCAAACTCAAATACAAAGTGGGCTGAAGTTGAACACTGGGAACAAGGCGCTGGCCAACCCTAATGTCTAGTGGCCACCTACCTTCCTTAAATAGTTCCCTGGTGACTAGTGGCCCCCTTCCCTCCCCTATACAGTTCCCTGGTGACTAGTGGACCCCCTTCCTCCCCTATACAGTTCCCTAGTGTCTAGTGGTCCCCTCCCTCCCCTATACAGTTCCCTAGTGACTAGTGGCCCCCCTCCCTCCCTTATACAGTTCCCTGGTGACTAGTGGCCCCCCTCCCTCCCCTATACAGTTCCCTGGTGGTTCGTGGCCCCTTCCCTCCCCTATACAGTTCCCTGGTGTCTCAAGGCCCCCTCCCCTATACAGTTCCCTGGTGACTAGTGGCCCCCCTCCCTCCCCTATACAGTTCCCTGGTGTTTCGTGGCCCCCTCCCTCCCCTATGCAGTTCCCTGGTGTTTCATGGCCCCCTCCCTCCCCTATACAGTTCCCTGGTGTCTCGAGGCCCCCTTCCCTCCCCTATACAGTTCCCTGGTGTTTCGTGGCCCTCTCCCTTCCCTTTACAGTTCCCTGGTGTCTCAAGGCCCCTTCCCTCCTATATACAGGTCCCTGGTGACTAGTGGCCCCCCTCCCTCCCCTATACAGGTCCTTGGTGACTAGTGGACCCCTTCCCTCCCCTATACAGGTCCCTGGTGACTAGTGGCCAACCTATCTCCCCTAATACAGTTCCCTGGTGTCTCGTGGCCCCCTCTCTCCCCTATACAGTTCCCTTTTTCTCAAGGCCCCCTCCCTCCCCTATACAGTTCCCTGCTGCCTAGTGTTCCCCCTCCCTATACAGTTCTCTGGTGACTAGTGGCCCCCTTCCCTCCCCTATACAGTTCCCTGGAGTCTCGTGGCCCCCTTCCCTCCCCTATACAGTTCCCTGGTGTTTCGTGGCCCCCTCCCTTCCCTTTACAGTTCCCTGGTGTCTCAAGGCCCCTTCCCTCCTATATACAGGTCCCTGGTGACTAGTGGCCCCCCTCCCTCCCCTATACAGGTCCTTGGTGACTAGTGGACCCCTTGCCTCCCCTATACAGGTCCCTGGTGACTAGTGGCCAACCTATCTCCCCTAATACAGTTCCCTGGTGTCTCGTGGCCCCCTCTCTCCCCTATACAGTTCCCTTTTTCTCAAGGCCCCCTCCCTCCCCTATACAGTTCCCTGCTGCCTAGTGTTCCCCCTCCCTATACAGTTCCCTGGTGTCTCGTGGCCCCCTCCCTCCCCTATACAGTTCACTGCTGCCTAGTGGTCCCCCTCCCTATACAGTTCCCTGGTGTCTCGTGGCCCCCTCCCTCCCCTATACAGTTCCCTGCTGCCTAGTGGTCCCCCTCCCACCCCTATACAGTTCCCTGGTGTCTCGTGGCCCCCTCCCTCCCCCATACAGTTCCCTTGTGTGTAATATCTACTCCCTCCCCTATACAATTCCCTGGTGTCTTGTGGCCCCACTTCCTCCTCTATATAGTTCCCCGGTGTCTAGTGGTCCCCACCTTCCCTATACAATTCTTCGATGTTTAGTGACACACACACACCATACAGTTCTCTGGTGTCTCATGGCCCCACTCCCTCCCCTATACAGTCACTTTCCTGCGGTCTAGTGGTCCCCGTCCCTCCCCTATACAATTCCCTGGTGTCTAATGCCCCCCCCCCCCCCCCCATCCACTATACACTTCCCTGGTGTTAAATGCTTTCCATCTCCAGGCATAAGTTCGTACCGCTTGCTATGCAACTCTGATAAGGCATGTTAACGCTGATAAGGCGTAGTGAATCAAGCCCTAGGTGTTATTATTCAGGTTGGCGTGAGCATATGCAGTGCCCCACAATGCATCAGTGCTGAAAATGCCAATCATCCCTTTGATGTCCCTGAAAGCCAAACACCCCACCAGAACCTCTGGAATGCAATGATAATGTTAATATTGCAGAGCCAAATTAATCCAACACCGAGGATCCCTCATCATGCTGCGGCAGATTTTGTGGTGGTTGGGGAGGCCATTCTATGGGTGCCAAAAAGACTTCTCGGGGTCCAGTGGACACCAATTTAACCACTTCAGGACCACGGGCTTAAACCACCCTAAAGACAGGACAGTTTTTCACAAAATTAGGCCACAACTTTAAGGCCTCGCTGCAGGGCCGTACAACTGAGCACACAAGTGATTCCCCCTCCCCTTTCCAGCCTACCAACAGAGCTCTCTGTGTTGGTGGGCTTTGATTGCTCCCCCAATGTTTGTTTTTTTGTCAATATTTGTATTATTTTTTAAATAAATATGCCTATTTAAGTTATAATTTTTTAATCCAACCTCCCTCCTCCCGCCAGCCTATGACAGCAATCTGCTGTCATAGGCTTCAGCCAATGAGAGCTGATTGCTCTCCTGTGTCCCAGGGGGACAGCCGTGTCACACAGCTGTCCCCAGTACAGCTCTGCAGTAGATTGCAGCGCTGTACTGTGTAAATAGACGGAGATCGCCGGCAATTTTTTGCCTAAATCAGGTGATAAAATTTAGGCTAACTAGTTCAGCAATGATAGGAACCAAATCTAAATATCACAAACAGAACTCAGACGCTTTTGGGAAGAGCAGATTGTCCAAATGAAAAACAATGGGCAGCGCCAAACTATCCAGAACAAGGATAAAGAAGAACCTCTTAAACAAATCACTTCAAGAAAATAGTCCACTGAGTTCGCTGTGGGGTCATCCAATGAGAAGATTCAAAATAGTAAAAATCCACTGCGCTCTCATTCCATAGCCAAGATCTAAAAAAAGAAAAACAAACTACACATCGCGTGATACTGTAACAGCATGGATTCAAAGAGACCCGTGTAGTTGTGAACAGTCTGTGATTTCACTCGTGACACCACCACCCAATACTGGAGAGGCTCACCGGATAAAAACCACCTCGTTTTGCAGGTGGATCTCTCGCTTTGTCTCACTCAGGCACATCAGGCGCCTCCTAATATTTACAAACTCCACAGAGATATCAAGCATGTCACAGCGGCTCTCCTAGGGCCCTTGTAGGTGCACTCCCAAATCGCAACGGCGTCCCGCCGGTCGGAATCTCCACACTACTCCGGGCTTCCGCTTGCTCGCCTAAGGGGCGTGTTTACGTCTGGCGTACTGGCTCCGCCCTACGCGTTTCGTCATCAAACAGACTCATCAGGGGCTAGCGTGGCCAGTACGCAAGCCGCCACCTCATCCGTGACGCAATGTAACCTCTCGGCACTGCCCAATGAGCTGCCGCCATGATGCGCTGCACAAGCACTGGTAGCAGCCGCACTGCATTTGCATAAGTTCCATAGGGCCTGTTAAAACTGCTAAAACATTTACAAACACAAGCTTGCATGGGGTATATACAACAAACAATGTTAAAATACTTACATGGGTTATGTACAATGAACAGTGTTAAATACACAACTCCATATACTTCTATGCAACAAATATTACACAGCATCTATACAGCAGCCATTGCACGGCATCCCCGTATACCAATAGCTGCCATCTTGTGGCGAAATTTCATAATGCATGGCATACTTTATAGCCAGTGCATTAATGCTGGGCTGTTTTGTAGCAAGTATATTAAATGCTTGGCTTCCAGACGTCCACTTTTAATAACACCAGTGAGAAATATTAAAACTCACTGGCATCACCCACCTAGAACCAAATCAATAAAACCCCTAAATGACCTAGTACGCACACATGGGTACTCAGCCTGTCCCTATCAACAAATACTTACCATAGGTCCATCTGCCCTAATCACAAAGTCCTTCTATTCTGTCTAATTGCAATAAGCTAATCATTAGAAATATAGCAGTTTAAATCGAACTCTATGTTCATGCCTGCAGGGGCAAAAGTGCCCAACTGGTATATCCACCTACCCTCCGCCTGTGAAATGTCCTTCACTTTACTTGCTCCCCGCTATTTAGGGGTCCATTTCTCAATCCCCATAAACCTAAGTTGGGATGGGTCACTGTTATGTTTGATCTTAAAATGTTTAGACACGCTGTGTGGTTCAAAACCCCTTGAAATGTTGTACACGTGTTCTCCAATCCGGCTTTCTGGTTGTACGGCCAATGTACTCCAACTCACATGGGCACCACAGTATGTACACCACTCCCTTGGAGCTACATGTGATGCACTGCTTGATTTTATGTGTATACCCCGTGTTCCTTGCCACAAATTCCTTCCCCCTACATCCCTTCGCTTCCCTACACCCTCTACAGTTCCTACAGGGAAAAAAGCCCACCTGCCCCAACAGGTCGGCCCCCGAGGTCCTAGGTGGGTCCACAAAACTGGTCACCAACCTAGACCGTAAATTGGGGGCCTTCCTGTACACAAAAGCTGGTTTCTCAGGGAGGTGGGTCCTAAGGATCCCATCCATTCTCAAGATGTTCCAATGTCTGCGGAATATTCTCTCAACATCCCTATGTTGCCTGTTGTACCCCAATTGGACTGAAAATTCCTTATTGCTCGACGGGGATCGGATTGCATCCCTGACCAGATCACTTCTATTCATCCGTCCTGCCAACACAGCCTCCTCCCCCACTGCAGTGCGGTCATACCCTTTTTCCACAAACTTCTCCACCAGAATTTTACTCTGTGTTTCATAGTCCCCCTCAAAAGTACAATTTCTCTTAATCCTCATTAATTGTCCTCTGGGGATGTTATTAAGCCACCTAGGGCGGTGGCAACTGGAACTGGGTATGTATGCATTCCTGTCCGTGGGCTTGAAGAAAGTCTTTGTTACTAGTGCTCCCCCCTCCTTCCATATTTCCAAATCAAGGAAATTTACCCTCTCCTGGCTCATGCTGAACGTTCATTTGATCTCATCCCACATCTGATTCATCATTTCACAAAATTCCTCCAGCTCAGCTTTAGGGCCTCTCCACATGAACACCAGGTCGTCTATGAACCTAGTCCATAGTAAAATACGTCCCCTGCTATCCCTATTCAATATCAGCTCTTCCCATTTTCCCATATAGATATTTGCAACACTGGGAGCGAATTTCGCTCCCATCGCACAGCCCTGTCGTTGTATATAGTATCGCCCATCATACCAAAAGTAATTGTGCTGGAGAGAATATGACAGGAGTTTCAGTATAAATTGGATCTGCAGATCATGCAATTCTGAGGCCTCTTCCACCAACCCCATGCTTTTCCCATGGGGGATGACGGTGTACAGGGACGACACATCCGCCGTAACCAGCCAGACATCTCCGCCCACCGCCACCCCCTCCATGATTTGCAGCAGGTGCTTGGTGTCTCTGAGTAGTTTCGGTAATTTGGCCACCTCCTCCTGCAAAAAAATATCTACATACTCACCGACTCTTTGAGTTAAGGAACCCACCCCACTCACAATGGGCCTCCCGGGGAGGTTCATTTGGTCCTTGTGTATTTTTGGGTTGTAGTATATTACAGGGATACGTGGTACTGTAGGTAGTAAATAATTGAGTTCCTGCGTGCTAATGATGCCCTCCTTTTCCCCATCGAGCAATATCCCCCCCAAAACCTTCTTAAACTCATTGGTGGGATTTCCTCCCAGGCAGCCATAGGTTTCTCTATCACCTACTATTTTCCCCATTTCCGCCCTTTATTGGTCCCCGCTCAAAATGACCAACCCACCTCCCTTATCTGCTGGCTTCAGGACCAAATCTTTATCTTCTGCCAGCTGTTTGATCTCCTGTGCCACCTTATACTTACCTTTTTCTTTTTTAATCCGGAGAGCCTCCAAATCCCCAAGTACAGCTCTCTTAAATGTTTCCACCGTGCTGTCTTTCCCTGTATCCTGTGGGTTAAATAGGGACTTATTCCTAAGCTGTGTGTGCTTGTATTGACCCTGTGTGTGATCCACTCCCAATCGAGGATTTTTTCCCAGAAAATATTTCTTCATGTTAATCCGCCTCACATATTTATTAACATCAACATACGTTTCAAATGTATTCAAACTCTTCATAGGTGCAAAGTTTAACCCATTATCCAATAATTTGATTTAGTCTTTAGTGAGCTCTTTTTCACTAATATTGAATATTCCTTTCCCCATCACTCTCTTCTTTTTTTGCTGTCTACGTCCTGCTCTGACCCCTCTCCTATTCTTCTTTTTACTCCTCCACCACCCCCCTCCCCCCACCTCCCCGGATAGTTGGGATACCAGTGGGGCCTCTGATTCATCCCTAAAAAACGATTGTCCAAATAATGGTGCTATTATGGAAGAAAAGCTACCTACTAATGTAGTTGGCTGCCATTCTTTAATCCTTACTTGAAAGCTGATCATGTGTGGGCAGATCACAGACAAATCATTCGAACCCACAGCCTGTGTCTGACGACTCTACAAGCAATGAGATGGGGAAGAGGCAGAAAGGAGAGAAACACTGTGTGTGTAATTCCTTATCTTAGTAGCTAAAGATTGCTGCAAATTAGAACTTGTATTTTACAGACAGGAAGTTTTGGATCAGGATAATACCATGTATTGACTAATTTAGAAGAAAAACAGTAAGCTTCCAGCTAGTAAGCCTTCTTCAGACTCTATTCCCGTTGACTGATAATGTTAGTACAAACAATCAGAAGGAGGTAGAGATATTTTTTTTTTTGCAAATATATTTGTCATCCAGATACATTAATTACAAGGGATCTTGCAAGGATTGTGAGGTATTTACGGCAAATAGATAAGACCTTTTGTTAACTGAACAGCTACATAGATTCAAGCTGACATATAGGCCTAGTGCACACCAGAGCGGTTCAGGAGCGTTTTTCGTTCCGCTTGCGGATGTGGAAACGCTTGGGTAATGTATTTCAATGGGCTGGTGCACACCAGAGCGGGAGGCATTTTGCTGAAACGCATACTCCCGGGCTGCTGCAGATTTTGGATTGCGGAGGCGTTTCTGCCTCCAATGTAATGTATAGGAAAAACGCAAACCGCTCTAAAAAACGGCAGTTCAGAGCGGTTTTGCAGGCGTTTTTGTTACAGAAGCTGTTCAGTAACGGTTTTACTGTAACAATATATGAAATCTACTACACCAAAAACGCTTCACAAAACCGCAAAATGCAAGCTGAAACGCTACAGAAAAAGAAGAAAAAGCGTTTCAAAATCTGCTAGCATTTTGCGGATCTGCTAGCGGTTTTTGGTGTGCACCGGGCCGGAGAGTTTTTTACAGACCCTATCCTATTTATTGTGTGCTCCTGGAGCCTGGAGACACTTAACTGTATGTTACTGAAAGCAGGGAGGCACAGTGATCCCATTGGGGGGGTAGGCAGTGCCCCAGTGTAGTGCCACTACTGCCGTAAGTAGTAAATATTCTAACTGAAAAACCGTGTTGTTTACTGAAATGGCGTTGCAGTTATGGGAACCAGTTTACACACAAACGCGGCTTAGCATAGTACTTTACCTGACCGTCCTGGAGCATCAACACTTCCCCCGAGCACAGATCTGGTGTCAGATCCAGGCTTGTATCAGTTCTGTCTGCGTGGGACTCTGATAGGTTCATTTGTCGGGGGAACAATTGCTACTGTCAAATAGACATGACAGACAGTAAAACATTTCCCCTGGGACACTGAGCCTCTCCAGGGGGAGCTAGAGGTGGGTGGCTGATCTGTAACCGATATTGTCATGTGTGCGGAGGAACAAAGCTAAGATTAGGATGGTACACCCCCCTTCCTTTTATTTCTTGCTGGCTATGTGACATCATCAATGTTCCATCAATGCAGGCTTTCAAACTGGAGAAGAACTTGTTAAGCTTTATTATAAGTACATAATGGAAACAAGGTGACAATGAACGAGAGCATATCAGTGACATAAAAAGGGATAGCAGAGGCAGCAACCCTATGGGCCTACCACATAGCTCTCAACTGTCCCTGTTTTGGAGGGACAGTCCCTCTTTGGGAATTAAATCCCTCCGTCCATCTGTCTTCCTCATTTGTCCTACTTTCAGGACTAATGTACAGATGTATGTTAGTAAATGTAGGGGTTAGTGTAGTGTAGTGCAGTGCAGTGTAACTGGAGGGACAGCAGAGGTTTTATGTCTTCTTCTTCCACCTGTGCATCTCTTCCGAGGCCCCCTCCTCCCCCACTCTCTCCTCTCTCTCCCAAATGCAATGGCTTCTTTCATCCCTGCTAAATGGGACAGAGATAGCTAGCAGTCCTGGTGGGATCTCTCTGCCATTTCTCCTCTTCCACCATGTCTTGTGCTTCTAACTTAATTTCCCATCCCCCCATGTCTCCCCAACTTTTTTATGTTCTCCATTTCTCCTTCTCACACCCCCCTTGTCTCCTTTTTAATGCATCTGTCTCTCCCACAAAGTTCCTACTATTTGATCATTCTCTCTCTGACTTCTGGCATCTTCTGCAGCATGTTGCAGAGACTACTAGTACATAGCCATGTCACTGAGTGTCGTCAGATGAGCTCACAGTCAAATCCTACCATAGTCATGCTCTAATGTCCTATGATATTATTATTATGTATTTATATAGTGTTGGTGTTTGAGCACGCATACATTTACTTGTTCTAAGCATGTATTTATATAGCACTGGCATCTTCTACAGCACTTTACAGAGTACATAGTCATGTCACTGACTGTCCTCAGAAAAGCTCACAGTCTAATCCTGTC
The DNA here is from genome assembly GCF_040937935.1 of Hyperolius riggenbachi. Taxonomy (NCBI): domain Eukaryota; kingdom Metazoa; phylum Chordata; class Amphibia; order Anura; family Hyperoliidae; genus Hyperolius; species Hyperolius riggenbachi. The sequence continues at coordinate 178,248,384 of NC_090657.1, forward strand.
ATAGTCTACTATCCTACCTTATTAGTATTATGTATTTATATAGCACTGACATCTTTTGCAGCACCATACAGAGTACATAGTTATGTCACTGACTGTCCTCAGAGGAGTTCACAATCTAATCCTACCATAGTCATAGTCTAATGTCCTACCATATTATTATTATTATGTATTTATATAGCACTGACATCTTCTGCAGCACCATACAGAGTACATAGTCACTGACTGTCCTCAGAGGAGCTCACAGTCTAATCCTACCATAGTCAGTCTAATGTCCTACTATATTATTATTATTATGTATTTATATAGCAGTGACAGCTTCTGCAGCACATTACAGAACACATAGGGCCTGATTCACAAAGCGGTGCAAAGTGTTTGCACACCTGTGAAAACCCCTGTATCACGCCTAAACTCAGTTTAGGCGTGATAAAATGAAACTCGCGCGAAGTTCCGCGCGCAAAGTTTTGCGCGCGCAATCGCCCGGCGCACGGTGCAGTTCGCGCGATGTGCCCATTAAAGTCTATGGGCGCTGCGCGCGGAATTGCGTGATTGCGACATTGCGCGCGAAAAAGAGCAAAAGTGGTGCTAACTCAGCATTGCACGGCTTATCACGCCTAAAGTCTTTTAGGCGTGATAACTGAGTTATCACCGCTTTGTGAATCGAGCCCATAGTCATGTCTCTGACTGTCCTCAGAGGAACTCACACTCTAATACTACCACTATGCTTTCTGCCATAAACCGCTTGGCAGTCACCCTGACCCAGGCTTTTGATTACTGCTAATAGCATTTTTTTTACCCCAAGCTTTAGTCGCTAGGATTACCCCAATCTGTGTAATTACATGTAAAGCTGAGTTACACTGTATACATTTGTTAACAAAAAAGATATAGATTTGGGCTGGGGCTGCGGTGAAAGGGCCTCTAGGTTGTGTGTTCCCCCCAGGCCAAAGGGTCCCAGTCCTCCCCTGCCTGCAGCCAGCCGAAAGTCCCGCGCTGACGTCTGACGAGCAGAGCGGTGAGGGGGTGGGGCGGAACTTAGAAAAAAAGCATCCTTGTGCACGGATGCTAGTCCTGCTCTGCCCCCTCTAGTTATCGGCGGCGGGGTCATGAAGATTAGTGGTGGTGGCGGACACAGCCCGCATGCCCACAGAGACGGCTCCGCGTGCCGCCTCGGGCACGCATGGCATAGGTTCGCCATCACTGTCCTGGACCATTCTCTTGACTTCACCATGTTTGTAAACACACCAGTAAATTTCTCCTTTTAATCAAGCTGAAAGCAAATTGGTTTTTGAATTTCTCTTTAAGAAGAGCTCCGTTCTGAAGATTATTATAATCCCGGAGTACTACTTAAATTTGTCTGAGCTTGTCCCTCGCTCCTTTCCATCCACACTGTGCCATCACAGGGCCTCAAGGCAAAGGAGTTACCCTGGCAACCTGATGCCAGTATCCTGCACCCCCCACCACAGTCCGTGCTTGCCTCCTCCGCTGTGTCTCGGACTGCAGACTAGACTCCCTCCCCACAGATGCATCAGTGTGGTGTGTTTATTAACTACATGAGACTTTCTTGCCCGTAACTATGTTGTGTACTGAGAAGTGTTAATGAAAAACTCCAGAATGTCAGGAATAAAGATATCCCTCTACTCGCAGCAGTTATTGTAATCTATCGTCAAAATGGGGGCAGCATAGGGAAATAGACACCGCCTTTGCCACAGGCGACCAGGATATAGATCCTGGTGGGAGCCAGTTACCTGATCAGTCTTTGGGCAAGACTCCCTAACGCTCCAGGATGGGCCACTGACTCTGCCCTTAGTGGCTGCAGCTCTCAAGCTCATTGAGTCCGAAAGGAGAAAAGCGCTATACAAATGTTAACATTTACATTTTCATGATACATAACATTTTTTCATGAATTATAACTGTCTTTGACGGTTTGCTAAAAAACAGCATTCCTGCTACTATAAACACTATGGCCCTTAAAAGGAATGATAAAGTGAACCTCCAGACTAAAAATCTACTCAGCAGCACTGAAAAGGCTTGGTGTTTCTTTAACAGTTTCACAGCATCAGACTTGTTTTTCTTACCCAAGCCTCATTTTTAGCTGCACAGAAGCTAAGCTCCGCCCCATCAAATAAATCTGCCCAAGCACTTTTCCCCTGATGCTGTGCAAAGCATGATGGTATTTCTGATGTTGTTGTTCTCCTTCTGCTGTTTTGGCGCAAATTTTTTTTACATTTTGAAATTGAGATTTGAAGCCTAGCGTGTGCAGCTGGGAGGGGTGATCAGGACACAGGACAGTTGGAACTGTGTCTCATGCTCCCTGTCACCTCCTTTCAACCAAAAACATTGCTGCCCTCATGAAATCACAAACATTTGCTTGTTACTTTAAGGGCTGGTGCACACCGAGCGGCTTTTTGGATCCGCTTAGTCAATGTATCTCAATGGGCTGGTGCACACCAGAGCGGGAGGCGTTTTGCAGAAACGAAAAATGCCGGGGTGAGGCATTTTTTGGATTGTGGATGCGTTTCTGCCTCAATGTTAAGTATAGGAAAAACGCAAACCGCTCTGAAAAACGCCTGTTCAGAGCGGTTTTGCCGGCGTTTTTGTTACAGAAGCTGTTCAGTAACAGCTTTACTGTAACAATATATGAAATGTACTATACTGAAATCCGCTGCAGCAATCCGCAAAACGCTAGCAAAACGCCATAGAAAAATAAGAAAAAGCGTTTCAAAATCTGCTAGCATTTTGCGGATCTGCTAGCGGTTTTTGGTGTGCACCAGGCCTAAAACAGGGTGGGTAAGAGATTATATTGCCTATCTATTTTAATTAACATAACTAGTGTAACTTAATGACAGTATGTTTGTTTAGGCTGAAGTTCCTCTTTAAGTAAAATTTAAAGTGCCCTGCTACTTACCACCTGTGGCTTCTTCCTGTACGCTGCTACGTTCCCCTGGTCTCCTCTTCTGTAGGGCTGGGTAGCTCAGCACATGCGTGGAGCTGGTCGCGCTCCTGTGGCTGAGAGTTTTCTGAACGTGCAATTCTCACTTATTCTGCAAGTGCACAACGTTCCCAGCTACAGCTGTGCGATGGGAGAGGATTGTGGCAAGGGGCCACGCATGCAGCATTCGGAGGAGGACATTATTAGAACGCAGCAGTGCGGAATGATGGCGAGGGACCTGGAGAGCATCAGGGGGCTGGAGGAAAACTCAGGTAAGTAACTGGCCACATTAAGTAGTTGACCACTGAGGGATTTTTCCCCATAAGGATCAGAGCAATTTTCACGGATCAGTTCATTCACCAATAACTTAATTACTACTTATCACAATGAAATGATCTATATCTTGTTTTTTTCTCCACCAATTAGGCTTTCTTTGGGTGGTACATTATGCTAAGAATAATTTTATTTTAAATGCATTTTAATGGGAATAATAAGAAAGAAATAGAAAAAAAATTCTCTTTTTCGGCCCTTATAGTTTTAAAATAAAATGATCTACTGTGGATAAAAACCACCACATTTTATTTGCCCAATTGCCCCGGTTATTGCAACTTTTAAACTATTTCCCTAGTACAATGTATGGCGCCAATATTTATTTGGAAATAAAGGTGCATTTTTTCAGTTTTGTGTCCATCACTACTAATGCAAAGCAAATATTTTCAAAAATAACAGTAATATACCCTTTTGACATACATATTAAAAAAACGTTCAATCGCTAGCCTTTTGCCGACCGTGTCACACCGAAGGGCGTGGCCGCGGCGGCAGCCCCAGGACCACCTAACACCAATTGGCGTAAAGTCCTGGGGCTCTGTTTTGCAGGAGATCGCGCGCATCTCCTGCTTGGGGGGAGGAGCTCCACCCCGCCTTCAGTCTCCGAGCGGCTATTGCCGCTTGAGAGACTGTTAGACGGTGAGATCGCCGTCTATTTACATGGTGCAGCACTGCGATCAGCAGCAGCGCTGCACTGGGGACAGCCGTGTAACACGACTGTCCCCCTGGGGGACAAGAGAGCGATCGGCTCTCATAGGGTGAAGCCTATGAGAGCTGATCGCTATGATTGGCTGGCTGGGGGGAGGGAGGGAAAATATTTAAAGAAACAGGCTTTTTTTTTTATTTAAAAGCACCAACAGTAATATTTATCACAAAAAAAATAAACATGGGGGGAGCAATCAGACCCCACCAACAGAGAGCTCTGTTGGTGGGGAGAAAAGGGGGGGGGGGGAATCACTTGGGTGCTATGTTTTGCGGCTTTGCAGCTTGGCCTTAAAGCTGCAGTGGCCAATTTGACTAAAAATGGCCTGGTCACTAGGGGGGTTTAGCCCTGCAGTCCTCAAGAGGCTAAAGTAACAATTTATGCATTTTTTTAAAAAAAGTTTTGGGGGGTAACTATGGGAGAGTGTGGGGGGTAAGGGGTTAATTTTAAATGTATTTGTATGTCATTTTATTAAAATTAATATATGTAGGTGCAATTTTACTGTTTGGCCACAAAATGTCCTCACTCATCTTCCTGAGCGTACTATTCGTACACTAACAGGAGGTAATGCGTGTATTTATTACTTTCATTATTTGAATGATCACAGGCATCTCATTGATGCCAGCGATCATTGATACAGGGACTGATCTCACTTTTAATGGGTGGCAGCGGGAACGCGCACAGGAGCAAGTATAGACGAGTATCTAATTCCATGGGACTATAGATGAAGTCCTGAGGGACTAACTAATACTGGAGGCTCCTCTCGCTACCTGTACTGGTGGTCACATCTGGCTACCTATACCAAGGGGCTACCTATGGGTGGGGGGAGGCACATCCTCACAATGTTTGCTTCAGGCAGCATGAAAGTCTGTAACTTGCCAAAAAGACTCCATGAAATAGAATCGCACAAGGGATGCAATCAATGCAGTGTAAGACCAAACAGCCAATCACAAAGATGTGTCACTGTAGCCAGGGACGTAACTAGAAATCACTGGGTCTCCCCTCCCCCCTGGACCTACAGGTAAAAACTGACAGCAGTGAAGCTCTGAGAACATTTTCTCTATCAATTACATTAACTTCTATGATAAAACATGCATGTTTTCACACATACAGACACACGTGGTGTGCAGAAAACGTGTGTTCCCAGCCTAAGCTCATTACACTCACTCTGTCCATCTCTGATGGAGCAAAACGGGCTCTGCAGGCTCCTCCAGCATAACTACAGTACAGAGCACTTGGGGAGGAGTAGAGAGGCTGGTGGTGGAGCAGCAGTGTACACAAGATCCTGCTAAACACTGATTAGGGACTGTCTACAAGTCTTTGTCTGTAAAACTTTGTATTCTTAATCGGTGGCTGAGCAGATGCAGTCATTAGAACAATTTTGCAGAAAGCAGAATTTTTTTCTCTCTATGCCCTTAGTCTCTCAGGACAGGGAAAGAAAACTCCTCCCCCCCCCCCCCCCCCACACACACACACACAGGGGCCTTCAGCTTCTGGGCCATTGTGCGGCTGCATCCCTTGCAGGGTGTATTGTTACGCCCCTGACTGTAGCCGTTCAATCATTAGCATCTCATTGCCCATCCCTGATGCCCAGCAGTAGAAAGTTCTGATTTCCAGTCCAGGTTTGCTGGTTTTCTACCCCTCACTAAACTTCCTAACCAGGGACAATAGTGTTAAAGAGACTCCGTAACAAAAATTGCATCCTGTTTTTTATCATCCTACAAGTTCCAAAAGCTATTCTAATCTGTTCTGGCTTACTGCAGCACTTTCTGCTATCACAGTCTCTGTAATAAATCAATGTATCTTTCCCCTGTCAGACTTGTCGGCCTGTGTCTGGAAGGCTGCCAAGTTCTTCAGTGTTGTGGTTCTGCTATGAACTCCCCCTTCCAGGCCCCTCTATGCACACTGTCTGTGTATTATTTAGATTAGGGCAGCTTCTCTCTTATCTTTTACAAGCTGGATAAATCGTCCTCTGAGCTGGCTGGGCTTTCACATACTGAGGAATTACAGACAAGGGCAAAGCTGTTTGCAGGAAGAAAAGAGCAGCCTGAAACTTCAGTGCATGAGAGATGTAGGGGGAAAAAAACATACAATGATCTCTTGAGATTCAAAAGGAAGGGTGTATACAGCCTGCTTGTGTATGGATGTATTTTCTATGTGTGGACATACTGTACATCAACCTACTTCCTGTTTTGGTGGCCATTTTGTTTGTTTATAAACAAACTTTTTAAAACTGTAATGCGACGGGGAGCTGCGAAATTGTGACAGAGGGTAATAGGAGATGTCCCCTAACGCACTGGTATGTTTACTTTTGTGCAATTTTAACAATACAGATTCTCTTTAAAGAGAACCCAAGGGGGTTTTGAAGAATGTTATCTGCATACAGAGGCTGGATCTGCCTATACAGCCCACCCTCTGTTGCTATCCCAAACCCCCCTAAGGTCCCCCTGCACTCTGCAATCCCTCATAAATCACAGCCACGCTGCTGACAAACAGCTTGTCAGAGCTGGCTGTGTTTATCTCTATGGTGTCAGTCTGTTGCTCTCCCCGCCTCCTGCAGAACTCCGGTCCCTGCCTGCGTCCCTTCCCTACCTGCTGATTGGAGGGAAGAGATGGGGGCAGGGACCGGAGCTATGCAGGAGGCGGGGGAGCAGCGGAGACTGACACTACAGAGGTAAACACAGCCTCACAGCATGGCTGTGATGTATGAGGGATTGCAGAGTGCAGGGGGACCTTAGTGGGGTTTGGGATAGCAACAGAGGCTGGGCTGTATAGGCAGATCCAGCCTCTGTATGCAGATAACATTCTTTAAACACACCTCGGGTTCTCTTTAACAAGGGCCTGAAGAGCTGTGTTCAGCAGACGTTCAAAGACCATTACAATCCATGGAAAAATGGAGGTACCGCAATAGCTGCTGTGACTAGAAGGATACGTTTCTTTTGACACACCTCGGGGTTTGCATTTAGCATGATAACGATATCCAGCACAGCTGTGGGCAGACAAGCCACTTCTAGTTAGTAATCACACAAAATGATGCATCTGTGGAGAGGAAGTCTGGTTTCCCCCCGCTGTCTGCAGACCGAGACACAGCGGAGGAGGCAAGTGCCTCTGACACACATAGCGAGCAACATTTCTACAAGATTTTCAGACAGTCCTTAAAAAGTTTTCTCTGAGGCCCCTTTCACACTGTGCATCAGAACCTGCGTTGTGTTACTCTTGGCTGCCACAAGATGCCGCTAAGGGAATTTCCATAGCTCCCAACAGTCCCTTTTTTCGGAGGACAGTCCCTCTTTGGGAGCTAAATCCCTCTGTCCCTCTTTCTCCCTCATTGGTCCGTCTTTCAGGACCGATGTACAGATCTATGGAAATATGTGTATTTTTCTATTGAAACATAGTTTAACTAACTCAAAACTTTATTCCCATAATTTAACTATTTAAGGACCTTGGTAATTAAAATCTACACCCTGTTTTGATGGCTATCTGGCTGCCAGGGCGTAGATTTCAATTAACCGCTGCTGCGCATCCGCCATTTCCATCGCTCCTGGTGATCTCGCTGATGAATCCCTGCCATCTCCCTACAAGTGTCAGGCAGCCTATTGGGCCAATCAAAGTGTGGGGATCTTATCCGACAAAGTCACTGGACCTGACAGGGTCTAGAGTGGGACAATTGGAGTGGCGGTTAGTTTTGGGGTATGGTGAGTAAGTTAGTAGTGCATGTTACATCAGTAGTGTGCCTACTCTGCAAATGTTACTTGCCCTGCCACACTAAGCTGCGCTGCTTGAGCAGTGTAGCTTAGTGAATCAACCCCTACTGATTTGTCTGTGAGCCAGATGTAGTCATCAAAAGAGCCACATCTGGCTCCCAAGCCATAGGTTCCCTAGCCCTGGTCTAGAGTGTCTAGCACACTGAATGTGATGCAAAGCGCCGGAAGTATCCATTTTAACGCTAAGTCTGTAGTGCGTTGGAGGCCAACTTCCGCAGCGATGCAGCAATACAGGAAGTGATGGAAGTCAATGGTGACTTTTTTTAAAAATGTGTTGGCGATGCGCATGCGCGGATGCCAATTAAAGAGTACCTAAGGCAGATTAAATGGAGATTATGGGACACAGAGGCATGTTCTCTGTACAGTGACATGCCTCTGCGTCCTTCTGGTGCTGCTGTCAGTCCCCCCAGGCTCTGCTGCCCCCCAAAAAAACTAGTGACAGGCTAGCGACAATCTGATTGTTACTAGCTTCCTTTTCCCCCTTGCAGCCTTGCAGGGCCGGACCAGGGCCAGAGAGGCTCCAGCCTCAGGGCGCAGTGTAGGAGGGGCGCACAACTCACTCAGCTATCATTCCCCTATTGTGTTTTGGAACAGAGAGAAATAAGAAAAGGGGATACATAGCGGTGACTGCAAGCCAGATAACTAGACATTAAGGTGTTCGGGGGTTGGTGGGGCCCTTGGGTTCCTCTTAGTCTAATAGAAATCAGTGTGATGGCTGGGGTGGGAGGGATGGAGGGCACACTTTTGTGTGTCAGTTTTGGGTGCTGGAGGGCCTTGACCCGGCTCTGACTGCACCAGGGGGCCCAGTAGGGGGCACTCCTTCCACCACTTTATTGGCTCTTTAATGGTGCTCTGCTCCTAATCATCACTTCTATATGTGCTTTGATTAGTTGTAACCATTAATAGACTGCTCTCCTACCCAGACTACCCTGCAGCTGTCCCCTTCCCTGCTTACACCTCTCTGACACTGCAGCTGCTCCCTCCCCTGCTTACACCTCTCTGACACAACAGCTGGCCCCTCCCCGGCTTACCCTTCTCTCTCACTGCAGCTGGCCCCTCCCCTGCTTACATCTCTCTGACACAACAGCTGGCCCCTCCCCGGCTTACCCTTCTCTCTCACTGCAGCTGGCCCCTCCCCTGCTTACATCTCTCTGACACTGCAGTTTTCCCTGGCAGGCTTTGGTGCTCTAAATAAATTGTTATGTATAGAGCGCTTGAGGGGGCCCAATTTAAAACTTGCATTGGGTCCCAGTGCTCCTAAGCTATGCTACTGTTTCAAACCTCAGTGAATCAGGACCACTGTGTAGCAGTGATATGGTTTTCCAACTATCACATGCTGAATGGGTGAGGACAGACAGACTCTGACAGTTTTTTGTGCATTAGCTTAATGTGTACCTGAAGTCAAAAACTCCCCTCATGTGAAGCAGGTAATTTGGGCGCCAGTGGACCGTCGAGTAATATGGACGCCATATAGACCTCAGTGTTGATTGCGGCTATATTGGTGCCCCGTGTATTTCCGGATCTCGGTTTTGCATGATTGGTGAAGGCGGCAGAAATATGAAGTTGGTAGATAAGGTGATTGAAGAATGTCGGTAAAATTGGCCAGTGCACAACGGTAGAATACCCGGCGGCTAGTGATGGTCATGTCTAAGAGAACTCATGGATGAGGCATGTGATCGGTTTGATCAGGTGATAGATTTGTAAGACTCTTATTTGCTGGTTGTGATCAGGTGTTAAACCAGGAAGTCATCACAGCAAATCAGGACCTTATAAATATATCATCTGATCATACTGATCACATCTCCGTGAGTTCTCCTAGGCAGGACCATTCATAGCAGTGGCCTTTTGTCAGCATACTCCACCTACAACTATGATTCCACAGATATCATCTGGTCTGTCTTTTATAGCTGCAAGATTAGCTTTATCTTGTTCACTGTTGAGTCTCTGTGAAGTAGACTGCACTGCCTGATTATTTGACCCTGCTGGGCCCCTCTAGTGTAAACTAGAGGTGGTTTATGAGATGCTGATCATTTAGGATTGTATACTAATTTAGTGCAGATTGTATGCAGTTTAGAATTGGGACAATCTGAACTGGCAGAAAGTGCATTTGATTGGCCTGATGCCAAGCTGCTTAAATTTGCAAACTAATTATTATCATCTTATTGACCCTTCCTAGTGTAACTCCTGTCAGGTGAGCATGAGAGGGATATGGGATAACCGTTTATTGCATGCAGCAGCTGTCAGATCATCAGCTCTGCAGTTGAGCTAATGTCCAGAATTTCCAAAGGGCAACGTGGCATCTGACTCTGCAGCTCTGATTATTAGCAACGTGAGATGACACTGAGCAGTAGCAAACACTATGCATGTACAGTGCATCCATGAACTGTCAACTGTGGGACCTTATAAAGACAGGTGTGTGCCTTTCCACATCATGTTCAATCAACTGAATTTACCACAGGTGGACTCCAATTAAGCTGCAGAAACATCTCAAGGAAGATCAGGGGAAACAGGTTGCTCCTTGGCTCAATTTTGAGCTTCATGGCAAAGGCTGTGACTACTCATGTACATGTGCTTACTAATTTTTTTTTTATATATATAAATTTGCCAAAACCTCAAGTAAACTTATTTTTTTTTTTTTTTACACTTTCATGATGGGGCATTGTGTGAAGAATCCTGAGGGAAAAAAATGAATCTAATCTATTTTGTGAAAAAAAGGCTGTAACATAAACAAATGTGGAAAAAGTGATCCGCTATGAATACTTTCCAGATGCACTGTATGGTCATCGGTACTTACGTATTATACTGTTCACAAGTTCAGCAGCCTCCTGTTCAAATTCTAGTTACTCTCCTGGTGAGATCTAACCATGCTTTGAAAGTTGAAGGTCTTGGCTTTTATTTACACCAAATCCTGAGTAGTTCTGATTCACTGTTTCCGAGTTATGCAGTGTTGAAGGAGGGGTGTCTGTCCACTCTTGCACCCAGAAGTGCCAGCTGATGCCCTCTGGTTAAGAGTCGATGCAGCAGCTGTGCGGAGACTTGGGACGTCCGTGTGCAGGAAAGGACAGAGCAGCCAGGTGTGGTGGATACTCCGCCTTCAACACTGAATACAGTGGCTTGCAAAAGTATTCGGCCCCCGTGAAGTTTTCCACATTTTGTCACATTACTGCCACAAACATGCATCAATTTTATTGAAATTCAACATGAGAGACCAATACAAAGTGGTGTACACGTGAGAAGTGGAACGAAAATCATACATGATTCCAAACATTTTTTACAAACCAATAACTGCAAAGTGGGATGTGCATAATTATTCAGCCCCCTTTGGTCTGAGTGCAGTCAGTTGCCCATAGACATTGCCTTATGCGTGCTAATGACTAAATAGAGTGCACCTGTGTGTAATCTAATGTCAGTACAAATACAGCTGCTCTGTGAGGGCCTCAGAGGTTGTCTAAGAGAATATTGGGAGCAACAACACCGTGAAGTTCAAAGAACACACCAGACAGGTCAGGTATAAAGTTATTGAGGCTTAGGCTACAAAAAGATTTCAAAAGCTTTGAACATCCCACAGAGCACTGTTCAAGCGATCATTCAGAAATGGAAGGAGTATGGCACAACTGTAAACCTACCAAGACAAGGCCGTCCACCTAAACTCACAGGCCGAACAAGGAGAGCACTGATCAGAAATGCAGTCAAGAGGCCCGCGGTGACTGGACAAGCTGCAGAGATCTACAGCTCAGGTGGGGGAACCTGTCCATAGGACAACTATTAGTCGTGCACTGCACAAAGTTGGCTCTTATGGAAGAGTGGCAAGAAGAAAGCCATTGTTAACAGAAAAGCATAAGAAGTCCCGTTTGCAGTTTGCCACAAGCCATGTGGGGGGCACAGCAAACGTGGAAGAAGGTGCTCTGGTCGTATGAGTCCAAAATGGAACTTTTTGGCCAAAATGCAAAACACTATGGGCTTGATTCACAAAGCGTTGCTAACCTACTTAGCACGTCTAAAGTCTTTAGACGTGCTAACCAGGGTGCTAAATAGGTTAGCACCGAATTTCTGAATCAGATCGCCAGCTAAGTACCGCACGCAAAGTTTTGCGCGTGCAAAGTCCTATGCGCGTGCTAGGTCCCATAGGCTTTAATGGGCACTTCGCGCGGAGCGCCCTGCGCTGTGTGCAGTGCGCGCATAGAGTTTTACGCGCATAAAGTTTTGCGCGCAAAAAGCTCGTTTAGACATGCTAAGGGGGTTTTCACAGGCGTGCTAACAGTTAGCACCGCTTTGTGAATCAAGCCCTATGTTTGGCAGAAAACTAACACTGCACATCACTCTGAATACACCATCCCCACTGTCAAATATGGTGGTGGCAGCATCATGCTCTGGTGGTGCTTCTCTTCAACAGGGACAGGGAAGCTGGTCAAAGTTGATGGGAAGATGGATGGAGCCAAATACAGGGCAATCTTGGAAGAAAACCTCTTGGAGTCTGCAAAAGACTTGAGACTGGGGTGGAGGTTCACCTTCCAGCAGGACAACGACCCTAAACATAAAGCCAGGGCAACAATGGAATGCTTTAAAACAAAACATATCCATGTGTTAGAATGGCCCAGTCAAAGTCCAGATCTAAATCCTATCGAGAATCTGTGGAAAGATCTGAAAACTGCTGTTCACAAACGCTGTCCATCTAATCTGGCTGAGCTGGAGCTGTTTTGCAAAGAAGAATGGGCAAGGATTTCAGTCTCTAGATGTGCAAAGCTGGTAGAGACATACCCTAAAAGACTGGAAGCTGTAATTGCAGGAAAAGGTGATTCTACAAAGTATTGACTCAGGGGGCTGAATAATTACGCACACCCCACTTTGCAGTTATTTATTTGTAAAAAATGTTTGGAATGATGAATGATTTTCGTTCCACTTCTCACGTGTACACCACTTTGTATTGGTCTTTCACATGGAATTCCAATAAAATTGATTCATGTTTGTGGCAGTAATGTGAGAAACAGTGTTGATCGGATACCTCATTATCCTATTCGAGTTTGGTCGAATTCGGAAAGTAAACTATCCGAATTCACTCGAAGCTCGATATTCGAGTTAATCGAATATCCGATTCGAACTCGGATATCCGACGTCACTATCCGAGTCTGTATTCGAGTAAAATATTAGAGCTAGCCTTAAATAGCTTTTAAAACTTGTATTAGAGGTCAATGATGCATGAAACCACCTTTTTTATGAAGAAAAACATCAAGTGATTATGTGGTGATGTAGTAGTTATAAAAAAGGTATCAAAAATAGTAAATTAACTTCATGAAAAGTGTTTGCATGAGAAGGTGTGTCCAAAATGGTTGTAAGTTGGAAGTCTTCATTTACGTCGTCTTCATCTTCTTCTTCTATATCTTCTTCTTCTTCTTCTATATCTTCTTCTTTTTCTTCTTCTTCTATATCTTCTTCTACTCAAATCTTTTTCATCTTCTACTTCTTGTATCTTCTTCAATTATCTTTTTCTTCTTCTATATCTTCTTCTTCTATATCTTCTTCTTCTATATCTTTTTCTTCTTCTATATCTTCTTCTTCTGTATCTTCTTCTTCTATATCTTCTTCGTCTTCTTCTTCTTCTATATCTTCTTCTTCTTCGTCTTCTTCTTCTTCTTCGTCTTCTTCTTCTATATCTTCTTCTTCTTCTTCTTCTTCTATAACTTCTTCTTCTATATCTTCTTCTTCTTCTATATCTTCTTCTTCTTCTATATCTTCTTCTTCTTCTATATCTTCTTCTTTATCTTCATCTTCTTCTATATCTTCTTCTTCTATATCTTCTTCTTCTTCCTCTTCTACTCTACCATTATATTATGTGTCTTGGTTTTCCTTTCTTTTGTAATATTTTTTTTTACTTCATTTGTGGAAATATTTTATTTTAATAACACCATAGTTATATTTGTGTTGATGGCATAATAGGTACCAGTGGCACATTGCAAGCCACAGCGCCTTTTTCTGTGTACCCTGGCGGTGGTAAAACACAGACATCAGCAGGAGGAGGAAGTAGTTGCAGCTATTGTAGTGTGGTAATAGCTGGTAGGAGAGTGGGTGGCAGCAGAAAATAGTTCTTCTTCTGTTCTCCCTGGCAGTGGTAGCAGCACACAGACAGCAGAAGCTCAATGCAGCTACAGGAGAAGGAGTAGTGTGTGTCAGGCAGTGTGATGTGACTGACATAATAGGCCCTGGTTCCTAGCGGTGGTACCAGGGCCGTAAATGAACATCATGAGGTTCCAGACAGCGATCGTGAAGCCCACATTGTGTCCAATACACAATTGGGACAGCACAGTTTTCAACCCGGACACCTCTAAAATAATTTAATTATTGTTTTTTTTTTTTTCAAAATAATGCAGCTATTTGTGAGCGTAAATAGCTGGTGGCGCATGGGCAGCAGCACCTTGTAATGTGTTCCCTGGCAGTGGAAACATACAGACAGCAGGAGGAAATACAGCAGCAGGCAGCGTGAGGAGGTTGAGTGTGTGGCAGACTGGCAGCAGGCAGGAGGCCAGGCAGCGAGACATAATAGGCCCTGGGTCCTGGCGGTGGTTCCAGGGCCGTAAATAAACACCATGAGGTTCCAGACAGCGGTCGTGAAGCCCACATTGTGTCCAATACACAATTGGGACAGCACAGTTTTCAATCCGGACACCTCTAAAATAATTTAATTATTGTTTTTTTTTTTTCAAAATAATGCTGCTATTTGTGAGCGTAAATAGCTGGTGGCGCATGGGCAGCAGCACCTTGTAATGTGTTCCCTGGCAGTGGAAACATACAGACAGCAGGAGGAAATACAGCAGCAGGCAGCGTGAGGAGGATGAGTGTGTGCCAGACTGGCAGCAGGCAGCAGGAGGGCAGGCAGCGAGACATAATAGGCCCAGGTTCCTAGTGGTGGTACCAGGGCCGTAAATGAACACCATGAGGTTCCAGACACCGGTTGTGAAGCCCACATTGTGTCCAATACACAATTGGGACAGCACAGTTTTCACACCTCTAAAATAAATTTAATTTTTTTTTTCAAAATAATGCAGCTATTTGTAAACGTAAATAGCTGGTGGCGCATGGGCAGCAGCACCTTTTAATGTGTTCCCTGGCAGTGGAGACACAGACAGCAGGAAGAAATACAGCAGCAGCAGCAGCAGGTGTAATGTGTGTGCCACTTCATGTCCCCCTCTCGCCGACAACAGGGGCCAGGAATTCGCCTTCCACCCAAGCCTGGTTCATTTTGAGAAACGTCAGTCTGTCCACAGACTTGTGAGACAGACGAGATCGCTTCTCAGTGACGACTCCACCGGCTGCACTGAAGCAACGCTCTGACAGCGCTTGACCCAATACTCCATGGGATCAACAGGGGCAACGCTGTCAAGCCCACTGAAGGACCGCATGTAGTCAGCCACCATGCGGGTCAAGCGCTGTCTGTGACTGGAGAAGGATGCTGCTGCAGGCACCTCCTCTCTAGTCCCTGGCAGCTCTACACTCATGTAGAGCTCGTTGGTCAGAGACAGCAGGTCTGTGGTGCGCGTGCGCTTGCTGCTGGTGGATGCAGGCACCTGCTGCTGCCTCTGTTCTGGCTAGACAGTGGGGGTGGATGGCTGAGGGAAGGCTTCCTCCAAGCGCTCAACAAGGCACAGCTGCAAATCCCTCATTTGTTGCGCACGGTCTCCTCCTGCAGGCAGGAACTGGCTGAACTTCCCCTTCAGACGTGGGTCCAGCATCATGCAGATCCAGATGTCCTCCCTCTGCTTCATCTGGATGACCCTTGGGTCCTGGCGCAGGCACCTCAGCATGTGCGCTGCCATTGGGAAGAGTCTGGCCACGTCTGCTGGCACATCATCATCAGCCCCAGAGCCGACAGTGCTGTCCTCCTCATCCTCTGCCTCCTCCACCTCATCCTCTCTCCACCCCCGCACCACTCCAGCTGCACTCTGCTGCTCCCCCTCATCAGCAGCAAGGTCAGGGACCTTCACCAACTCCAAGCCCTCCTCCTCAGAGGTGGCCTGTGAAGCTGCCTGCAGCTCCTGCTGGTCCAAGGCTGCCGCTCCCTCTTCCAGCAGTGCATACAGGGCCCTGTCCAGCACACACACCATGGGGACCCACTCACACACTATTGCATGGTCCCTGCTTACCATGTTGGTGGCCTGCAGGAAGGGTGCCAGCACTGAGCACACCTGCTGCATGTGCCCCCAGTCCTCCGTGGAGCTGATGGACGGGAGGTTGGTGGCGGCACACCCAGTTGCAGTGATGGCGGCAACTGTTGCTCGTGCAACGTACTGGCTGACAGCCTGCCTCTGTTCAACCAGAAGCTCCAACATCGCCAGGGTGGAGTTCCAGCGAGTTGGAACATCGAGCTTGAGCCGGTGCTGTGGCAGGTGCAGCTCCTTCTGCACCGCTTCCAGGCTCGCTACGGCTGCAGCCGAGTGCCTGAAATGACGCACAACCTTCCTTGCCACCTCAAGGAGTCGGTCCATCCCCTGGTAGGTCCACAGGAACTTTTGGACTACCAGGTTCAGGACGTGCGCCAGGCAGGGGATGTGGGTCAGGTCTCCCCTGCTGATTGCAGCAACCAGGTTTGCCCCATTGTCGGACACCACCTCTCCGACTCTGAGGCCTCTGGGGGTCAGCCAATTCCTCTCCTGCTCTCGGAGTTTGGCCAGGAGATGGTTCGCCGTCAGTTTAGTCTTCCCCATGCTGACCAATTCCAGCAGCGCTTGGCAGTGGCGGGGCTTCACGCTGCTGCTGAGGCGGGGGGTTTGGGCTGGTGTGCCGGAGAATGGAAGCGGATCAGAGAAACCTGCTGCAATTCCGCTGACCCTGCATGGTGGCACCACCCACTGCGTTGTTGCTGCTGCTGCTGCTCTGACAGTGCCTGATGCTGCTCCCCCTTCCTCAACCTCTTCCACCAAGCTGACCCAATGCGCGGTGAAGGACAGATACCTGCCTGTCCCAAACCGGCTGCTCCACGAGTCCATGGTGACGTGGACCCGTTGACCCACCTGCACAAGGGAATAAGGCAGGAGTTGGGAGCACATGGCCCGTGCCAACAAGCCGTTCAGCTGACGCACACGACGGCTGCTGGAAGGCAGAACCCTGACCACCCCCTGGAAGGTGTCGCTGAGCAGGGTCTGGCGACGCCTTTTGCTGGCACGGGAATCACTGGAGGGAGCAGCGGAGGCCACTGAGGACTGGCTGCCAGAACAGGCCTCAGTGTTGGCGGTAGGCGTTGCAGAGGGAGGAGGAGCAGTGCGTTTCTGACGCACTCCTGCTGGTGCTGCTGGAGGAGGTGGAGGAGGGCGGGTGGCTGCTGCCGACGGCTTCGCAGTGGTGGCGGGTCTGCCACTGCCAGCTTCCTTCAACTTCATGAACTCCTCATGCTCATGGAAGTGTTTCCCTGCCAGATGGTTCACCAGAGAGGTGGTGCCGTACGCAGAGGGCTCCTTCCCTCTGCTTAGCTGCTGGCGGCACTGGTTGCAGGTGGCATACTTGCAATCCACATATGGCAGGGTGAAAAAATTCCAAATTGGGGAGGTGAAGTTTCCCCTTCGGCTCGAAGGTGCTGTTGCTGCTGGTCTCCCTGTGGTGGTTGGGGGGGGGGTTTCTTGGTGCGGCTGGTGGCACTGGCAGAACTCTCCGGATCAGCACCCTGTGTGGCCTGCATACCACACCCACTTCTGATCCTGCCTATGCCTGCGATGCTGATCCTTCTAGCAAGGCCCGCAGATGCATCCTCCTCCTCAGAGCTGATGACATCCCTAGGATCTGCCACCCAGTCTCTGTCCTTCACCCTGTCATCATCATCCTCCCCCTCCGCAAACATGTCCTGCTGGGATGACCCCACAAACTCCCCTTCTGCATACATGGGCTGATGGACACTCACCACTGTCTGACTGTCCAAAGCATCATCCCCCAAAGTGCCCATCAGCATTTCTTCCTCCTCCAATTCTGCCGCAACAGCACTCCATAGCCTCACTGTGCTTGGGGATAAGAAGGTGCTGAGTGACAGGGTGCTGGTGTTGCCCGCTGGGGCTGGAGAACTGCACTCCTCCTCCTCCTCCCTAGGCAGTGCTAGGCGGCTGCTGCTGCTCTTGCGAACAGGAGTGGTGGCGGGGGTGGAGGACTCGGTTCCAGAGCTAATGGTGGCCTGCTCATCCACCATCAGTTCCACCACAGAGTCTGCGTCCTTCTCCTCAATAGGACGGCTACGACCTGGCGGTGGGAGGAACATCTGCGCCACACGCTGCTGCTGTGTCTCTGCAGCGTGACTCCCAACTGTTGGGCGGCCAAGGCGTCCATGGCCAGTGGCTAATAGCGGAATAGCCACTGGTGCAGACGCAGAACTGCGCATGGTGGTGGTGGTGGCGCGGCTGCCACGAACTCCTTTTTTTGCCGATGCCCTTGCTGCCCCTGCCCAAACTGTGGCTGCCAGTGCCAGACATCGTATATTTTTAATATTATACAAATGAAAAAAAAAGTTATGTATGTAAAGGCGGGTGGGACAAGTGGGGTACTTTCATGGGGTGGGACTGGTGGTGGTGGGTGTGTGAGGTGACGGACAGTTGTACTCTACAGCAGAGATCGGTGTAGCGCTAACGAGAGAGTGCGCAGTGCGCACACAAAGACCCTAGCTGACGCTGACTGACGGTGTCCCTATACACAGACTACAATACAGTACAATTCAGCGAACACACAATACAAGTAATATAAACAATAGGATGGGTGTAGCACTAACGAGAGGGTGCGGACAGCGCAGAAGTGCACTGCGCACACAAAGACCCTAGGTAACGCGGTGACGGACGGTCCCTATACACAGATTCTTCTAAACAATAGAAGAATCTAGCTAAACAATAGAACAGGTGTGACTAGATTACAGAGAGCAGATACAGGACAGGTATAGCAGTAAAGCTGGGCCTTGCTAACTACAAAATAGTACAATCTAAAAAAGTATAATCTAACACAGAAGTAGTACAGTAGAGTAGGACAGGTGAGAGCACAGGTAACTAGAGACTAGAGCACAGAGCAGGGCAGGCTGCCTTGCCTAGGCACAGGGCCTAGCTGCTGCAGCTGCAGCAGCACCAGTGACAGTCTCCCTCCCTAGTCCCTAATCACACAAACTAAACTGCCTAAAATACAATCTATCTACAATACAAAGCAATACAGGTGAATATCAAGTGTTGGAGTGTAAAAACGCTTGGTGTATTGAACAATAAATGCACTACTTGCACAGACAAAAAGCACTGGAGCAGTTCTCTCAGTACAGTCAGTCAGTAAGTCACAAGCAGGACGAGTGAGGCAACATGGCGCCCGCTATTTATAGAGGGGGGCTTGGCCAGGCTCCCCCTCTGTGATTGGCTGCAGCCAGAGGGCTGGGAGCCCTCTGATTCGCTTATGAGGACTCGAGGTGACGCTATCTGAGCTCCGTATTCGAGCTCGGATAGCTCGGATATCTCCAGATAGCTGATTGCTAGCCGAATGCGCTCGGATAGCATAGCCCGGATAGCTAATACTATTCGAGCTCGGTATTCGAGCTCGAATAGTGAAAAAAGAGCTAGGATATCAGAGTATCTCGGATATCCTAGCTCGGATGAGCATCACTGGTGACAAAATGTGGAAAACTTCGAGGGGGCCGAATACTTTTGCAAGCCACTGTAACTTGGGAGCGGTGCATCGGATCAGCTCAGGATCCAGTGCGAATAAAAGTCAAGACATTCGATTCAATATTAATTATTCTATCTCCGATAAAGAAATATAACTGATAAAAATATTGTTACAGACAGTATTTTAAAATTTCGTCTATACCCCATGCCTTTTTCCTGGCGCCCTTATTTGATGTATGCAGGTGTAACCTGAGGAAGCAGGCTAGTGCCTGTGAAATGCGTTGTCTATTTTGTGTTTTGAATAATGATTTTTCCAGTACTACTGGTGTCAAGAGAGATAAGAGATTACCTCTCATTCTTATTTTAACTATTAGAAGTTTATATATACAGTATTTTTACATTTGGGTGCCTCCATCCTTATGAGTGTCTAGAATTAGAACAAGAAGCTGTTGAAGTTGTGGCTGGTATAATATGCAAGTAACTGGTCAGCTTACCCGATGTTATCCTGTAACTTCCTGTTATAAGTCCACCTGATGATTAGTATCAGTAGTTCCCCTTATGCAGGAAGTACTAGCGTATTAGGCAGCCCTGATATCCTGGGCTGAGGCCATCCCATTAGCCTACAGTCTATTTTACTGTACAAAACCAATTATGGTTAAGCTACCTTTCTCACTGTAGCCTCATCTCTGAGTTTTCTGAATCATTCCCAGCGCTGCTAAATATACATCTTCTTAGATTATTGTTGTGTGTTTATTGTCACGGATCACCTGGCGATTGAGTGAGGGTCAGTAAAGCAATGCCGCGGTCTCTAAGCGACACTTATGAGGCAAGTTTGTGGCTGTGTGGGAGTTGCACAGTCAGAATCAGCCGGAATGACAGCAGCCAGGCTATTTATCACACGGTTAAAGGGGAACTCTAGAGGGTGTCACTGTGGTTTTTCACCTTCTCTCCCTAGCCTCTCTGTAAGATAAACATGTTATACCCTACCAGCCCTGCCGTCCATTGGTGAGTATAGTGACCAGCCTATCTCTAGCCTTAGTCACATGGTAACCACAGTGACGCATTCTACATAGCAGGTGGGAGGATAGAACTGTACTTCCTGTTATAGAAAACAAATACATCCATAAAAGTCTGGAACTTTTGCACAATCTAATGCGTACTTAAAAATGAACTGTAGTGAATAACGTATGTTATGTTACGTAAATAAAGCTGTTTTTTTTTCTTTGCAATATTCATTAATTTGTTATTTACTCTGTGTTGCAAAATCTTTCCTCACCCCGATTTACATTCTGAAATTTATCACAGGTGGCGACATCTTTATTGCTGGTAGGTGCAGCTCTGCGGAATGTTTGCTTACTGAGTTTCGCAGCCAGTGAAAACAACGCCTGGTCTCCCAGAAAGCTTTGGGATGAGAATAACTAGGTTAAACATCACTGGGAGGGCGGGGATTCATACCAATATACAGCAATATATAGATATAGGACATTTTTCGGTACTTATCCGTTAGCCGGGCGCATCCTCTAGGTGGCGACAAAACTCCACCAGAGTTACATCTTTCCCTACTATCCATGTCGGCCTGGAGGGGGAATAGTAATTAGCGCCACCTGCCGGATGCGCCCGGCTAACGGATAAGTACCCATTTTTCTGATGCTGAAACCAGAAAAATGACCATATCATTGGGTTTCCAGAATAATTTACTATAGGTCACTATGGTGCCTTTTTAAGGGAAGTTTGAAAATAAACTGATGAGATCAATAATTCATCCTGCAGTCCTAATCTTAAATAGGACTTTCTTATAACTCCTAAGGGCCCATTCACACTTGAGCGTTTTGCCAGCTATTTCGGCAAAACGCTCAAACACTAGTGCTTTTGAAAGCGCTAGTGTGATTAAACCCTATCGGCCCGTTCTAACTTGGGCTATTTGCGCTAATCGCAGAAAATCGGCCAAAATCGCGAAACGCAAATGCGTCGTCTGCACCATTTTCAGGCAATTTCCCGGCGATCGCGTTTCAATGCTATAGAAGCGCTAAACGCGATCGTGGAAAAATCGCCACAGTGGTCAGTGATTTTTCCGCTGAAAAATCGCTCACGCAAAACGCCGGCGGTAATCGCTGGCGTTTTGAACTTTCAAGTGCGAATGAGCCCTAAGGGAAAGTTTCCACAAATAGTGCAAATGCAAAACGCAGGTTTTCTTTCTGTGCCTTTGCTATATAATTTTTGGTGCAATTGCAAAGCCTCGTTATACAGAATGGGACAGAAATGCAATCACATACAGTAGGCTTGTGATCCCACAAAAATTGCAGTGCAGTATTTAGAACCGAGCACTGTAATTGACACTATTAAGTGTTCTTGCGCTTCTGCAGGGCAAGGCAGAGACGAGAGAGGCTCCAGCATCAGGGCGCAGTGTAGGAGGGGGAACACAACTCGCTCAGCTATCATTCCCCTATTGTGTTTGAAGCAGAGAGAAATAAGAAAAGGGGATACATGGCAGTGACTGCAAGCCAGATAACTAGAGATTAAGGCAGTGTTGCTCAAACCTGTCCTCGTGACTCCCCAACGGTGTATGTTTTGCAGGCAGTCTCACCTATGCACAGGTGGGGTAATTAGTGTCTGAGCTAGGTGGATTCCATGTGACTGAGACATTAATTACCCCACCTGTGCATAGGTGAGGTTACTTGCAAAACATGCACCATTGGGGAGTCACAAGGACAGGTTTGAGAAACACTGGATTAAGGTGTTGGGGGCCCTGGGGCACCTCTTAGTCTTAATAGCAATCAGTGTATGACGGCTGTGATGGGAGGGATGGAGAGGCGCACTTTGGTGCAAAAAGTACATAAAGTGCAAAAGACAGATACCTAAAAAGTATGGCCATATGGCTGTGTTCACACTGCTACCTTTTTGCTACATATTGCCACTTTTTTGCCATCTCTATATAATTTATGGCTGTGTTCACACTACCACTTTTTTGGTACCTATTTTTTGCACTTTATTGAACTTGCTGCACTCTAGTGTCAGTGATATACAATATTTTTTGCTGTTCTGCATCCATGGACTTGCATGTAGTTTCTCACTAATTTATTTCTCTATACTTATTTTTATAATATTTCTGGAGGTTGCTTGTTTTTTTTCTGGCCTTATATAATATCTATAAAATATTTGTATCTATTTATTCTTATATCTGGATACCGTCTTTTCACCATTTTTTCACCATCCCTGGAAGCATTTAAGTCTAAACTGAAAACCCACCTCTTCAGTCTGGCATTCATGAACATCTGACTATCTCCTCTGTAACACAACCCAGCCTGCAACACTGTATTAATCTGAGACACAACTATGCGCTTTGAGTCCTATGGGAGAAAAGCGCTTTACAAATGTTATTGTATTGTATTGTAAATGAGTTTCTTAGCCACATCGAGTTTTCTCAACTCTAATTAGTGATCAGTGAGAGTTGTGCTACTGCAGAGAAATTATGGCTGAAGCTCTGGATTCTTAGGGTACCTAAACTGGCACAAAAAAAAAAAAACACCAGTTAAACTCACCTGGGGCTTTTTCCAGCTCCCTGCAGTCCTTCTGTGCCTTTACCGTTATTCCACTATTCTCGCAGGCCGGTGGGCATGGGCGGCGCTGGAAATGCACATCCTCAATCATGCTCCAGTAGCCGGGAGCGTTCTGCAGACTGGCACAGTAGCAATTTTTCGTATGCTTTATTTTACCCAGGGCTGTGGAGTCGGAGTCGTGGAGTCGAAGTCATGGAGTCGGGCAATTTTGGGTGCCTGGAGTCGGAGTCGGGAAAAAATGCACCGACTCCGACTCCTAATGAATTTGTAACTGTAATTAAAATAGAAAATATGATAAAATGTTCTATTTCTCAGATAATAGTCATTAAAAATAATGTATATATACAGTATATATACAGTAATAGCTGTGCTTAGTCCACAAAAATGAAATAAACCATTCAAAATTAGTTACTTGTGCTAGTTCAATAAAGCAGTCCCCGTATTTTTAAGGTCAGATATACATATCTGATTGTGACTGTATATATGATGTGTACACAGGAATCTCTTATATATACTAAATAACATCTATGCTGTAAGAATAAAGCCTGATGTGTAGCTGTGTCACTAATCGAGATGGTCAACGAGATGGAAATAATTCTGCATTGATGCTGATTTATGCAAATGTATGCACTCCCTTTGCTGATGAAATCAAATAATTTGATATGTTATTAAAATTTGGTTTGGTGACTACAAATTAAAGAGTAACTGAGACGGATGAAAAGTAAAGTTTTATACATACCTGGGGCTTCCTCCAGCCCCCTTCAGGCTAATCAGTGCCTCGCTGTCCTCCACCACCCGGATCTTCTGCTATGAGTCCTGGTAATTCAGCCAGTCAGCGCTGTCCGGCCGCATGCCGCTCCCACAGCCAGGAACATTCTGCACCTGCGCAATAGTGCTGCACAGGTGTAGTATGCTCCTGGCGGCGGAGTGTGTGCATGCGCACTACGCCTGACTGGCTCAAGTACCTGGACTCATAGCAGAAGATCCAGGTGGTGGAGGAGGACAACGAGGGACTGATTATCCTGAAGGCGGCTGGAGGAAGCCCCAGGTATGTATAAAACTTTAATTTCATTTGTCTCAGGTTTACTTTGTTACACAGTAGTACTATACTCTACATATGCACTCCCCACAGAGCTACAGGGAATCCACTGAGAATGCTGTGCACATTGAACACAGAGGTGTTGTCTGTTTACAATCTCCTCATTCCCCTGCAGAGTACCTGCACATCATTCTTACATGTACCCACACTTACATTGCCTAGGGCCTGATAGATGTTCTTTGTTCCGGTTTGTACCTTTTACAAGTACTCTTACCAAGGACTAGTTTTAGTCTAAAGGGAATAAATATAGTAGTCTACATATCCTTCTCACTTCAGTTGTCTTGTAAAATTCCTAAGCGTTGGCAGTTAAGAGACGAATTTCATGTTACATACTTTTAATCAACAAAATTGTAATATGCAAATTAGAGGAGTCGGAGTCGTGGAGTCGGAGTCGGTGGAATCCTAAACCGAGGAGTCGGAGTCGGAGTCGGTGGATTTTTGGACCGACTCCACAGCCCTGATTTTACCGCATGCATATTTTTATTATTATTATTATTATTTTTATATTATTATTGGTGAAGTTCTCGATCACGTCCTCTTGTAAGGGGTGCGTTCCAGTTTAGGACTTCAGTGGGATTAGTGGGCAACAAGGCGTCCAGGCCATTCTGATTGGCTCCCTTGTGGAGCAACCACTATTTAAGGCTGATTTGGATAAAGAGAGGAAGCTCCTCTCGTAACGTCGTCTTGGCTTGCCCTGTTTGCTGCATTGTCATTGATGCCTTAATCAAAGAGCTTTAATACTTTAATACTGGGTCCCTTCTTTTCGCACTTCCAATGCTGTTCCTGGAGGCAGAGGGACAACGACCAGAGCACATCGCACTTGGATGGTTGGGTGCTGCCTACTATTGTTGCTCAAAAATTTTCTGCAATCAGAAGGTGCGTGAACCAGGGCTACACATACAGATTCAGAGGGGTGATGCGGGTGACCGGAGGATAGTGAAAGGTCAGTGTAGGGGGGGTTGCCACTTTAGGTTCCCTTTAACCATCACAGCGAGAAGAAAGGATCAGAGCGTAGTTTGAAGTGGAATTAGGACTGTATGTACAAATGTTTATCTCAGGTCACGTGTCGCTTCAGAAACCCTTTAACGCAGGTGTCCTGTTTCATCCCGTGGACCAATTTCAAGTGTGAATTTTGGTAACACTCTGCTGCGAGCTGCTCAGCATGAATGAAATGAGAGAGAGAGAGGATAGGCTGGTGGACTGCGGACTGGCATAGGGCTGCGGATCAGGGGGTGGGAAACCAGAACTCTCCTGACAGTCATAATTCATACCTTTGTTTAGATTATTCCATTCAGGATGAATGAATTTCTTTGGTGGTGTAATCTATCACCATTAGCATTTTTGGCAACAGGCCACCGGTCCCTTCTACCACGTTGCAACTGCCACTGCTGAGTGATTGTCTTCTTGTTGCAATCCTTTGTGGTGTTTGGACTTGCGTCGCAGCCGCCAGACTGACGTTAATGTACCCGCTGCCCAAGGACGGATTTACCATAAGGCATTATACGCACATGCCTACAGGCGCCTGATGATGGAAAGGTGGCTCACTCCCCTACCCGAGTTCCTCCCTCTCTTCTTCCCTTTGCAGAGTCCTTAGCAGAGTGTAAATGAGAGGTTACTCACCAGGGTCTCGGCATTTCACTGACAAGATTTCCCTTTAGTCAGGTGCATCTCTAGCTACCTAATACTGAGGTACCTGATACTTGGGGGCACCTCTAGATAATGATTATTGCGGGTACTTATGGCTACCTAATGCTAAGGGACACCTGTAGCTACCAATGATGGGCAAGGGAAAAAAGGTAGAAGTGACAGCAGGAACAGCCAGCATACTTGTGGTGAGGTTCGGCAGAGGTTTGTAGGTTCATGGAGGGCAAAGTCTAGGATGCCAGGATATCTGTGCCTATAGACTCCTGTGATGTAAATCCGGGCCTGCTACTGTCCATATTGATTACAAAGGGCCTGATTCACAAAGCGGTGATAACAGTTAGCACGCTGGTGAAAAGCCCTTTATCACGCCTAAACTCAGTTTAGGCATGATAAGTTTCGGTGTGATAAGTTTAGGCATGATAAGTTTAGGTGTGATAAGTTTAGGCGTGATAAGTTTAAGCACCAACTGGGTTAGCACCGCAGTGCACAGCTGATCAAAAGTTTTGCGCTAGCAAAGTCTGGTGCACTTCGCATAGAGTTTAATGGCGCTGCTTTGCGTGCGGGACTTTGCGCGCGATCTAAACCTATCTAAACTTATCATGCCTAAACTTATCATGCCTAAACTTATCATGCCTAAACTTATCACGCCTAAACTTATCACACCTAAACTGGCTTTTCACCAGCGTGGTGCAATGGTTATCACGCCTAAAGTCTCTAACTGGGTTAGCACCGCTTTGTGAATCGAGCCCAATGGGTGCTTGTTCCCCAAGTATCAAACAAAAGCTATCTTGAAGGGAAAAACACCAGGAAAACAATGTTTACATGCGTGTGTGAATTTATCTGTGGGCTCATCAGCGTTGCCTGACAGTCTAAAGCCCCGTACACACGTCTGAGGTGGTCAATAACGACTGCCTCAGCCAATAATCAGGCCTTATTAAGGTAGCCAGCGATTCCCGATCCGCGAACCATCCACCGGGTGGATCTACTCAGCCCCAGTGATCACATTTTTTGCGCCACTCCCCCCCCCCCCCCCCATGTGACGCCATGTATCCGCCACTTGTCATCCCTCCGCTGTTCCCCTGCATAGCAAAATAGCGTGTCATCAGCTACACAGCTGACATGCGTGTCTGCAGCTCAGTGATGTCACCCAAGGGATCGGGTCGTGATCCCTGATGGGCGGCATCCGTCACGGGTGCCCCTTACCCTCTTGTGTAAACAAACTTTTCAGAGTTAGAGATAATCTTTTAAAGGGTGCCCATCAGCCATCCTATTTCCTGAACAATTGATTCAATTGATCAGAAACGATGATTGGGGTCCACCAATGAAGGGGAAAATGATAAGCAATCCGATCACACTAAAAGTGCCCATGAATGAGACAACCCCATGAATGAACAATCATTTGAGTCAATCGTTATGATCGTTCAGAAACAATCGCTCCTGCCCACTGATGGAGGAAAACTGCTAACCTATTCGATCAGATTAAGGGAATCGTTCTATTTTTCAGATCGATCACATCAATCTGCAGGGCAGGCGCTTCCATAGAGGCAAAGGGGGCAATAGCCCTAGGGCCCCCGCATCTACAGGGGCCCCCACGTGTCCCCCTTTGCCTCAATAAATGAAATGGCTGCTGGCCAGATACCCCTGTGCGCTCTCCCCACTGTGGCTGCCGGCCAGGTCTCCTCCTTGCTTGCTTCTTCCCCTTCCCCCCCCCCCCCCCCCCGCGCAATTCCCACCCAAGCTGCATTGCTTGGATACTTTGGAAGGTTAGTGTCTGTATCTCCCACTGCCATCGCTACTCTGTGAGTGAGCAAAGGGGAGATCTAGCTGGAGGCAGCCACAAAGGGTCGGGGGGCCCCGGGTTACTTTTGCCCCGCGGCCCCATTGTAGCTAGAACCAGTCCTGTCAATCTGAATGCATTGGTTAGCAGTTTATCATCCATTAGTGGGCATAACCAATCAATTATACCGATTAAATTGGACGATCAATAGTTTGTGGGATTGTTTCATTAATGGGCACCTATCTGTGGCACTATCAATAGAATGATGCTTTGTTGCCAACCGGCACCATTAACGGTACCTGATCCTATTGATCATACAGTTGATCATTCAGTAGATTGTGCTGTTAATGGGCACCTTAAAGAGAACCTGTACTGAGTAAAAATATTTAAAATAAACACATGAGGTAACTTCAAATGAGCATTACATAGTTACCTTGCCATCAGTTCCTCTCAGAAGCTCACCATTTTCTTCTGACAATGATCCCTTCCAGTTCTGACAACATTTTGTCAGATCTGAAATATGTCAGTTGCTGTCAGTAAAATATCAGTTCCTGTCATTTTTAGCTGAGAGGAAAACTGATGTACGAGGTAATGTCCATGTTTCCCTATGGCTCAAGTGGGCGATGTTACAGTTTAACTGTGTGCTGACCAGAAAGCTGTTATGGGTAATGGCCATTTTCAAAATGGAGGACGGAAAATACAGATTACTTGAAATAGCCTTCTGTGTGCCGTCTTCATTACTGGTCTGTAAGGACGGAAAATTCCCTTGATCACAGTGAACAAACAAGACGCAGGAGAGGAGAAAGACACTGAGGAGTAGACTACATGGAAGGTAAGTATGACTTGTGTATGCTTATTTTGACTTTTCATTTTCAGTTCAGGTTTTCTTTAAGGTGTACACAAACACAGGAGTACTGTGGCCAGCACAAACCGAACCCTTGGATGTCAGTTCGGAACTGAATGCTGTGTAGACACGCCTACAGTATAGGCTACCAACTTACATAGTTGCAGTGGTTTCAGGAGAAGGGATAATGTTCGGTGCACAACAGAATGACGGGGTAAGGAGGAAAACGATGAACTCTTTGCAGAGAATCGGGGCCACTATTCAAACTATATACAGTAGAATCCCTTTATTGTAAACTCCAAGGGACCGAGCAAAGTAGTTTAGAAATGTACTACTGTATACCAGAAATGCTCATACTTAAGCACATAAAGTATACTATAGTACTGTATCTTAATTCAATCAATAATGGGTGTCCTTTTTTATTTTCAATGCTTCAGCAAGCGAGCACAGACAGCCTCTAAGCTAGATCGCAAGGCACAGTATGCAGGGATTTGCATGCAATAACAGCTTACACAGGAAGCATAGGTCTCAACAGTTATTGCAGGTACAGTACTGATAGTGTGCTCCTCTGTTCACGTCTGTGCAGCCTGGATGATGATGGTGTAGTGTTGCAGCCATGCACAAGCAAGTCACAGATGACAGGCTATTCTCTCAGTAATCAGGCAGCAGCTTACACAGGAAGTATAGGTCTCACCAGTTAATGCAGGTTCAGTACTGATAGTGTGCTCCTCTGTTCACGCCTGTGCAGCCTGGATGATGGTGTAGTGTTGCAGCCATGCACAAGCAAGTCACAGATGACAGGCTATTCTCTCAGTAATCAGGCAGCAGCTTACACAGGAAGCATAGGTCTCACTGGCTGGTGCTTTTGAGGTAATCCATGCCAGCCCAGAGTGGTGTGCAGATAGCAAGCAGGCTACAAGTGGCTGCTGGGCCACCCACCAACCCCAAATCAAGGGTCTCTGACTGACTTATGTTGCATGCTCCACTATAGCTGGATACAGAATACCGCTGGGGCCCAAAAACAGGTTCACTAGATCAGGTCTAGGGGCCTGGTGGATGTTAGCCACCATCAAATCTAACTTAAAAGCCAGGTGACCATCTGTGGTTGAGAAAAACTGCCTTGGGCCCCATTTCACCTTCATCCTTTTCTGGATCAGAATGGTGAAATCACTCTGAGCAGTTGTAAAATAATGATATTTTGATGTTTAGAACATGGCAGAGATGAGATCAAGAAAGTGTAATTCAGGTTTTCTTTACAACATTTGATTGACTCACTACTTATAATCATCCAGCTTTCCTATTTCCTCCCATGCTGGTTTATTTCATTATAGTTGTGACTCTCCTGCGCCGCTGATCTCAAGTCTGCTCCTCCTCCCTCATTAGCTGCTGCTTTTGTCTTTAAACATCTTCCCCATGTTCACTGTTATGTTTTTACATTGCTGTAGTCTGTAGATATGTCACACCCACTCTCTGCGACTCTGTCATCCTTCTCTCGTCATTCTTCCCTGTGTTTCTTCCTTTCATCTTCAACCCGCAGGCTGGTTCACACTGCCAGATCTTTTTCTAAGCGCTTGTGTTTTGAAAAGCTCTTGCTAATGTAATGCTATGGGTGTGTTCCCACTGGAGCAATGTGATTTTATATGCGGTGACCATACGTCCCGCATTGCCCGGGACGCGTCCCGCCTTCGGGGGGCACTGTCCCAGGTTGCATGAGGTCCTGGGAAATGTCCCGCTTTTAGCTGCGGGACGTCCCGGCCTCGGCACACTGGCCACCATACGATCGCATGAACTGGCTGCAGCGTCAAATAGACGCCGCGCCAGTTCATAGCCTGCAGCCCCGCTCCAGCCTGCATAGTCTCCGGCAGGTGAGCAGGGCTATGGGAAGATGGCTGCCGAAGCCCTGTACTGGAGACTATTTGTGTCCCCAGTACAGGGCTTCGGGCACCATCTTGCCGTAGCCCTGCTCTTCCTAGCATCTGGATCGCCCGGTAGGTGAGTGAGAACACCCGTTGCGTGCAATGCTCTGCATGGACTTTCCCGTGGCTACCACGAGTGTACCTCGGGATTACCGCTCTGAGCTGCGGTTTTCCACCCCGAGTGTAGCTCTTAGTTATAACTAAGGAGATTAAAGAGGACCTAAACTTTTACACAGTAGAGAAGTAATGCCTGGTACACATCATGCAATTTCTAGCCAGATATATTGTCCAATATATAATTTCTAACAGGTCTGATTTGATTTCCAATCGTTTTTCTGATCAATTTTTTTTATCACTTCTATACAAAATCGATCAGAAAAAACGGAAATCAGATCGTACCTGTCGGAAAATTATCTATTGGACCATCTATCTGGCAAGAAATTGCGTGGTGTGTACCAGGCATAAAACACAGAAAAAAACACCCTATTTGTATTTAGAGATAACAGGCTGTCTATTTCTCCCTTATCTGCTAGTAATTAACCACTTAACATCTCAGTCGTTTTCAGCTTATGCATCCGAGCAATGTTCACCTCCCATTCATTAGCCTATAACTTTATCACTACTTATCACAATGAACTGATCTATATCTTGTTTTTTCCGCCACCAATTTGGCTTTCTTTGGGGGGTACATTTTGCTAAGAGCCACTTTACTGTAAATGCATTTTAACAGGAAGAATAAGAAAAAAATGAAAAAATTCATTATTTGTCAGTTTTCGGCCATTATAGTTTTAAAATAATACATGCCTCCATAATTAAAACCCACGTATTGTTATTGCCCATTTGTCACGGTTATTTCACCATTTAAATTATGTCCCTATCACAATGTATCGCGACAATATTTTATTTGGAAATAAAAGAGCTTTTTTCCGTTTTGCATACATCACTATTTACAAGCTTATAAAAAAAAATAGAGAGAAATATTTCATCTTTACATAGATATTTAAAAAGTTTAGACCCTTAGGTAAATATTTGTGTTTTTTTTTTTTTTTAATAGTAATGTTTTTTGTTTTTTTTTATTAAACATTTTATGTGGGCATTTTTGGGAGGGTGGGATATAAAAGTGTTTTATTTGGGGAAATATTGGTGTATTGTAATGTTTTTGGGTATTTACTTGTAGTTTTACTTTTTGGCCACAAGATGGCAATCTCGATTTTTTTTACATGACGTCACTCTAAGCGTACAATGTACGCTTAGAGGGACACAGCTTCAGAAAGAGCGGAGCTTCCGAGAGAAGCTGTCGCTTTTTCAGCGGGGGAGAGGAATCAATGATCGGGCTCCATAGCCTGATACATTGATTCCGTGGCTACCGACTCCGCGGCCGGGAGTGCGCGTGCACGCGCGCGATCGGCCGCGGGAGCGCGCCTGTCCTCCTTGACGTTTTTATACGTCAAGGAGGACAAAGTGGTTAATCACTGTAATTTAAGCTGACACCTCTGTCTGATCTGTGCTGCAGTGACAGGCTATATGTAAACACTGGAGGTTAACCCTGTATATGTGCTTCCAGAAACCAGGATGGTGCTAGGTACACATGATGAGATTTTCTGGCAGAATTACTGTCAGATCGATTATTTCTAACATGTTCGATCTGATTTCTGATCGATTTCTGATTGTTTTCCGATTAATTTTCTATAGAAGTGAATGGAAAATTGATCGGAAATCAGATCGGACATGTTGGAAATAATCCATCTGACAGTAAATCTGCCAGAAAATGTCATTGTGTGTAGCTAGTATATTAGGCTCTGTACCCACTAGAGCGGGAAACCTGACTTTTTTTGTCTGTTCTCGGCTCATTGCTAAGCGGACAGTGAACGGCTCTTATGCTATACATAGGAGACGTTCCCACTTGTCACGCTGCAGCGGATCTGCGGGATTTGTGGCAGTAAGCTGACCGCACTTCTGTGCAGTTCGTGATAATCCCGGGCAGGCGGATGCATCTTGTATATGCTCCGGGCTATGCAAATCACCTGGGCCATAGCTAGCCCCAACGGTCAGTGGCACGTGCCATGGATCTATTCTGGGGTGCCCTGGATGTCCCACAGGGAGAGTCCAAAACATCTTCTCTTCTGGGCTTCTCCCCCCAGTGTTTTGTTTGTTTGTTTTGCTTTTTTTGTATTAATGAAGAGGGGGCTTCTTTCAATATTTTACTGGGCAGGACTACTTAGACAGTTTTAAAGTTTATGTAAATTTGGCTCCACCCTTGGCCACACCCACATTCTGTTGCGTGGCTGCACCCATTTTTTGGCTGGAGTGCCCAAAAGTGCCCCGGATCTCTTAGGACCCTGCAAATCGCCGCTGCTCGTCCCTGGATGCAGGGAAGGCACACAAGGATCCCCATTGGGCTGCAAAAGACCAATGGGAACCCTCAGGAGCAGTGATAATTCTCATTGGTTTATGGTGAACCAATGAAAATTCTCCCTGTTGCTAGGGAGAATTGGCCTAATTCAGCCTATGGAGAGCCCCATGCTTCTGCTGGCCTCCAGGCTGATTTCAGAGAGCGACCAAGTGGTGCCAACCGGTGACGGGACAGGGGAGCGCCGATCAACTATACTACCTATACTGGGGGCAGCTATACAATCTATACTGGGGCAACTATACTACCTATACTGCAGCAACTATACTATCTATACTGGGACAACTATACTGTACTGGCTACCTATACAGGGGGCAACAATACTGGCTACCTATACTGGGGGCAACTATACTAGCTACCTATACTAGGGCAACTATACTGGCTACTCTTTACAGGGGGCACCTGTACCTGGCTACCTACCTACCTACCTTATACTGTGGGATGAAAATTTCCGGGTGCTGTGCGATCACTCCAAAACTGCATCCTCACAAGTTTGCTTCAGGCAGCAAAGAATCTGGTACCGGTCTTGATTTGAAGTGAAAATAAAATTATGAAATAATGAATTGTATGTGTAGTACAGCTAAGAAATAGAACATTAGTAGCAAAGAAGAGTGTCATATTGTTTCCAGTACAGGAAGAGTTAAGAAACTCCAGTTGTTATCTATGCAAAAGAGCTTCTCTGAGCTCTCCACTTGAGTCAGAGACAGTCCTATTTTCTGAGGCACGTATACATCAAGGAAACAGTGAGGCTGCATTTCCACTTGTGCGGTGCGAATCGCCGCAGTAAAAATTCGCATGCGGATGCGAAATTCGCATGCGGGTCCATGCGAATTTTCATGCAAATTCGCACGCGAATTCGCATGGATGACGATGTGTGCGAATTTAACCATGGCACTGCTGGTGTGCTTTTCCATTGTTTCTATGCGAATTCGCATGAAAATTCGCATGAAAATTCGCATACCCAAACCTCATGCGAATTTCCTATGAAATACATTGTATGCGATTCGCATAGCGGTATGCGGTATGCGAATTCTGATGGCTCTGCCATGCGAATTTTTTCTGCACAGAAAAACGCAAAGGAATCCTGACAAGTGGAAACAGTCCCATTCACTTGTATTGCTATGCGAATTTGCATGCGAAAAACGCATGCGAATTCGCGATAGTGGAAATGAGCCCTGAGAGACAACGTCAGAATAGATTTTACTGCAGGGAGTTCAAAGGGTCACTAGCTCTGCTCTGTTTCATAGTTTAAAATACAGAGTGTGCTTTGTACAAATATGTCAGAATGATGCAGTGTTATAATAAAGAAAAAAAAACAAAACAAAAAAAAAAGCTATATATAATGGAAAATAAAAATATGAGCTTTGCTGCTAATGTTTTATTCGTTATCTTTACTATATATACAATTCATTATATCATACGGCTTTTTTAATGTGGATAATGCCTTTAGCGGCGCTCAGAGAGTAATTTCGGATGGAGCCCGATTAGTGGGATTCTGGAGGTAAAGCGAATTCTTTAGATACATTTTCTGACATTTGGTGACCTTGGGGGGTGTGGTGGACTGTAGAGGAATATGACAGTATTGATTGAAATTATAGGGATACTCTGAACTTATGGATTTCACGTCTCTCTTATTTGACATCGACATTCCCATGCAAATTTTGTGATGGCTAGTTGCGACAGGATGTTTTAGTCTTGTCCTGTCCTTTTTGTGCGTTAGACTGCTCCTGTACATATTGACACTTATGTGATACTATGTTTTGTAATCGATATGCATATCCGCATTTTGTTCCTTTCTGTGAAAATTTAATAAAAATATAATATATCAACGCTGCGTAATATGTCAGCGCTGCGTAATACGTTGGCGCTTTATAAATACAATAAATAAATAAAATATATAAACAAATAAAGAATGAGCCCAAATTACTTTAAAAACAGCGTAATTCGACCTCCAGCAAAAGCTGGAGGCTGAATTATGTCTTTCCCCTGAGTCCACGGCTGCCTGGAGAGGGAATAGTAATTAACGCCACCAGGACAGAGTGAGACGTCTTTCGGTTTAACCCTGTGCCCAAATTTCCTGGCGTCATTTATGTGTTTTTAAGAGTTAGGTGTGGAGGGGTGGTTAAGGTTAGGCGTGGCGGGTATTTTTAAGTGTAAGGTGTGTGGGGGGAGGGGAGGATTTAAGGTCAGGCACCGGTAAGGGAGGGTTTTGTGTGAAAGTAGCGTTAGGTTAAGTTGTAGTAAAATATCAGTATTAATTTCCAAAATGTTACTATATAGGTAGAAAAAAAACGTTTTGTAAAACAATAATACCTTTTAATGGCTAACTAATAAAGTTAAATGATGCAAGCTTTCTGGGATCTAGTCCCCTTCCTCAGATATATATATATATATATATATATATATATATATATATATATATATATATATATATATATATATATATATACCTGAAGAAGGGGACTAGATCCCAGAAAGCTTGCATCATTTAACTTTATTAGTTAGCCATTAAAAGGTATTTTTTTTTTCAAAACTTTTTTTTTTTTTTAACCTATATAATTTGTTTGGCTAACACGGTACAAAAACGTTTTTGCTACTATCAAAATTTTACTACAATCATTTACACTTTTAAAAGATAGAATATCTGTAATTTTACGGATATTCTATTATCAGCTTCCCTAACCTATACCTCACACTAGCCCCACTTCTACCTATGCCTAACACTATCCTCCCCTACCTATGCCTAACACTAATCCTTTCTATCTATGCCTAACACTAACCCTCGCTGTCTATGCCTAACCCTAATTACACCTACTACCTTCACCTAATATTAACCCCCCACCTTCACTTAACACTAATTCTCTCTATCTATACCTAACACTAATTATACCCCCTACCTTCACCTAACACTAACCCTCTCTACCAGCCCCTAACACTAACCAATAGCAAGCGTCATTCTGCAGCCAATGTAGCACCCAATTACTCACCCCTGACACTGCCTCCATGGGTTAGCGATGGTCATGTCTAGGAGAACTTATGGAGAATCATGTGATTTGTTTAATCAGCTGAAAGATTTGCAAAGCTCTTATTGGCTGTGTGATCACATCCTGCTTTAGCACATGTTCATCAGTGGCAAATCAGAGACTTACATATCTGTCATCTGACCAGACTGATCACATGCTTCCACATGATTTCTCCTAGACATGACCATTGCTACCACCGGTTTTCTGGAGTTTAGCTACATGATAGCTGAATTCCATGCAACACTTTGTAGCCTTGGTTGCCAATATTCAGGGTTTGGCTACATGATAGTGGAACCCCGGCGCTGCTTGCTGATCCCCTCCACTACGTATAGTTAGGCTACAGGATGGGCAAACGCTTTGTGCAGCCACATACTGACTGCCACCACTAGCGCAAATTACTCAGCCAGCCCTCCTATAGCCTCAAGATGCAGTGTGGTCTATGGCAGCCCCCAATATGCCAATCAGGCTGCGTGCCCAATTTCCCTGATTCATGAACGGCTTTTTCTTTTCGCTGGATAGGGAGTGCTGCACCATCTAGCATCCCCCAGCTGACAACCGCATGAACAGCTGTAGAGAACAAATTAGCCGGTGTAAGGAATTGGGCAGCACTATGGTAAACAAAGAAAAAAGTAGGCAAACACCTATGACATTCAGTATGTATTTTAAAGGACTACTGTAGGGGGGTCGGCTGAAAATGAGTTGAACTTACCCGGGGCTTCTAATGGTCCCTTGCAGACATTCTGTGCCATCACAGCCACTCGCCGATGCACCGGCCCCGCCCCAGGATCACTTCTGGAATTTCAGACTTTAAAGTCTGAAAACCACTGCGCCTGCATTGCCGTTTCCTCGCTCCCGCTGGTATCACCAGGAGCATACTGCGCAGGCCCAGTATGGTCTGTGCCTGCACCGTACGCTCCTGGTGACATCAGCGGGAGGGTGCACATGGCAACGCAGGCTCAGTGGCTTTCAGACTTTAAAGTCTGAAATTCCAGAAGTGAACCGGAGGCAGGGCCGGAGCATCGGTGAGTGGCTGCACGGGCACAGGATGTCCGCAGGGGACCGGGAACGGATAAGTTCAACTCATTTTTCCCCGACCCCCCCTACAGTATCCCTTTAAATTTTAAAAATTTTCACAATAGTGGTCCTTTAACATTTCAACAGCCGATAACCTTGGAAGTATAGCAAATTTTTAAACAGTATGCAATACAAATGTTATTCCTATTGTATGCAGAAATAAATGACATATTTTGCAGGGCTCTCCTTTAAATGGATCTGAACTCTTGCACTGGACAGAAGAAAAACATAGAGAAATGAACACTGTATGTATTTAGAGAGATGAGCCTGTCTAATTCCCCCACATCTGTGACTAATCACAACTGTAATTTGATCTCTCCACTTTGTCAGCTGGCTGCCTCAGCAGAGCAGCTAATTTGTAAACACAGGATGTTAACCCTATGTCTGCTTTCATGAAAGCAGTCAGAAGACACACTGCAGGATTTATTGCAGGATTTGTATCAGCTGTAACAAAGAAATGTTTTTCTGTAAAGGTTGTCGCGTGTGGTCATGGAGAGAATCCAAAGACATAACAACCAAATTTGTTTAGGTGATGCTTTAATCACTAACTGTACAAGATTTCTTCTTCAGGCATGTTACAAAACCGCTGTTGCGTATCAGAGCAGAGAGGAAGTTCTGAGTTCAGGTCCGCTTTAACCACAGCACAATTCTCCCATACTCCATTTTTGATCATTTTCACTCAACTTCAATGCAAATCTTACACGACATACAAAAACAGCAAGTGGGCTTCAGACCTTGCATAAAACGTCTGTCTGTAGCCCGGGCAAAGATAAACATTAATTGGGGAGCGCAAGAAGATATAAAGGTATCTGACACGCTTGTCAGGGGAGCCGCTTTCCATATGAAAAGACATGAAGGTAGAAAAGACTATGGAGAGCGTCTGCTAGCAAATATCACAAACGTTTATTGAATCAAAATGCAGTCACATAAAACTCCCGGGCAATCAGATGCTGGGGCAGACGTGGTCTGAACGGTCAGTAACAAATCAACTGTATGACTTCTGACCAGAATACACAGACGTTGCACGGCGGGGAAACACACAGAGTCGGCTTCATAACATAAATATGTCCTATCTCTGAGAAATAGTTGGCCAGGAGAGACACACAGAGCAGCAACACTCATCATTATACTTTTACTACGGGAAGAAACCGGGGTGGGAGGAGATGTGTGTCAGACTCTCACAGGTACAATGTCAGGTGGCATCTCTTTGGCAACACATGCCTGCGTCATATTAATACAGTATCACCGCAGAGAGCTAAAGGCATCTGCAGAGAAACAAGGACATGGCACAGACTGAGGAAGAATAAGTAGGAGACTTCAGGTTTATCAAGAGGAGATATGGAACCTAAAGAGGACCTGTTGCTTTTGCTTAATTTAATATGACCAAACTGAAGATGTGCTGTACTAAGTTTCTGAGCCAAATACTGTAGATGTATAGGCAGGGAAAAAATACAGCTACCCCCCTTCCCTCTCTGACCACCTCTCCTGTGAGCAAAAGTGGTTATAGCTACAGAGAAAAAGGCACAGTGCTAGCTCCCCAGTATAGGTAGCCAGAGGGGCCCCCTGTACTAGGTGCCCCCCAGCAGATGGTAGCTGGATACAGGCATTCAGAGTCAGCATAGGTATGTGCCGTGCCCCCCCGTGCATGCAGAGTCAGCCGGCTCACTTCATCCGCCATGCCTGTGGCGATTGCAGACATCCGTCTTCTCTATGTGGCTTCCTCTCGTGCCGGGCTTCAAATGAACCTGTCAATCCCCACGGGCATGGCGTGAGTGAGCCTGCTGCCTCTGCATGCACTGGGGGGGGGGGCAGGAGACAAAAGGGGTAGGGAGGAGAG
The DNA here is from genome assembly GCF_040937935.1 of Hyperolius riggenbachi. Taxonomy (NCBI): domain Eukaryota; kingdom Metazoa; phylum Chordata; class Amphibia; order Anura; family Hyperoliidae; genus Hyperolius; species Hyperolius riggenbachi. Next base: position 178,286,885 of record NC_090657.1, read on the forward strand.
GCACGCGGGGGGAGCCAGGCACAATGGAGTCTGGAGGAGACATGGAGACATGGGAGGAGACATGGGGGACACAGCAGGAGACATGGAGGACACAGGAGGAGAAGTGGGGAGACATGAGGACACATGGGGAGACATGGGGGATACAGGAGGACACATGGGGGACACAGCAGGAGACATTGGGGACACAGGAGGAGAAGTGGGGAGACAGGAGAACACATGTAGGAGGCATGGGGTAGACATGGGGATACAGGAGGACACATGGGGAGTCCTGGGGGAGACAGGAGGACACATGGGAGACACAGCAGGAGACATGGGGGACACAGGAGGAGAAGTGTGGAGACAGGAGGACACATGTGGGAGACATGGGGTAGACATGGGAAACACAGGAGGAGAGGACACATGGAGATACAGGAGGACACATGGGGAGTCATGGGGGACACAGCAGGAGACATGGGGGACACAGCGGGAGACATGGGGACGCAGGAGGAGACATGGGGGGCACAGGAGGAGAAGTGGGGAGACAGGAGAACACATGGGGAGACATGGGGGATACAGGAGGACGCATGGGGGAGACGTGGGTAACACAGAAGGACACATGGGAGATATAGGAGGACACATGGGGCAGACATGGGTAACACAGGAGGACTCATGGGGGATAGAGGAGGACACATGGGGGATACAGGAGGACACGTGGGGGACACATGGGGGACACAGGAGGACACATGGCGGAGACATGGGGCAGACATGAGGAACACAGAAGGAGAGGACTTATGGGGACACATGATGACACATAGGGCTTGATTCAGTGAACGGTGCTAACCCATTTAGCACGGCTAAAGACTTTGGGCGTGATAACTAGGGTGCTAACTGGGGTAGCACCGTTTACTAAATTCACATCGCGTGCAAAGTCCCACGCGCAAAACTCTGCGACCTTATAGGCGCATCGGGTGTTGACTCTTTTTATCTCTTTCCTGCTCTCAGAAGCCATCTTCTGCTTGGAAAGTGTTTTATAGTTGGAATTTCTTATCAGTAAGGGTCACACTGTAGTCACTTCCTGTCTGAGTCAGGACTGAGTCAGCCATTTACATACCGGATATTTAACTCTTTCAGGCAAAGAAAGAAAAAAAGGAACACAGCATAGTTATTTGTGTGCTAGGCACTGTACATACACATGTCTATCTCATCATGTCACACCTCACTTCAGGTATCCTTTAATAGCAGAAGTTCTCTGCTATCTCTCCTGCCACCTAACACTGCCCTCTAGTGAGAGGTAGGCAGTACACAGGTCTACACTGCATACTATGTTGGAATAATTGTAGACTAGAGACAAGACACAGAACATTTATATCAAGGGTCCCCAAACTTTTTCGGTCAAGGGCCAGGTCAACATACTTCAGACTGCTGGGGGGCCGGAGTATACATAAAATGATGTAGAAAAACATTACACTGTACCTAGGTATTGTAGACAGCTCCTATTAATATGTTCAGCCCTAATGTCTCCCAATTAACTAGACCATTTTAACGTGCAGATAGTATGCCCCCCAGGGCCGGATTTAGGCCAAGGCCACCAAGGCCATGGCCTAGGGCACCACAGGAGCAAGGGCACCAAAGCAGCAAGCTAAACTGATGCAGCATTTGCAATCTGCAATGAGGGGAGATCAGGTGAACACCTGACCGCGATACTCTGCTGCTAACTGTCTGTGCAGCAGCCACCTTGCTCTCTGTGCACATTTGCATTGTGGCCAGCTGCTATGGACTTGGGCAGCATTGAACTGAGATTTAATTTATTTATTTATTGTATTTATAAAGCGCCAACATATTACGCAGTGCTGAACATTAATTTAGGTTACAGACAATATTTAGGGGTGACATACAGCAATATGACAATACAGGAATACAAAAAAAACAGATAACGCAGCACAGTATGAGCATAAGGTAATGCTTAGTCAGTCACTGGATGGAGCATGGAGATTAGGCAAGTTAGGTTCACTCAGATCCATAGGTTGGGTGTATGGTAATGGAGATGCATGATCAAGTAGGACACAAAAGGAGGAGGACCCTGCCCAAAGGCTTACAATCTAGAAGGAGAGGTAGAGACATGAAAGGTAGGGACCAGAGTTCCGTTGTGGGTTTAGAGCACTTGTGAGGAGTAGTAGGCCAGAGTGAAAAGATGAGTTTTGAGGGCCTTCTTAAAGATGTTGAAGGAGGGGGCAGCCCTAATGGGTGGAGGTAGAGAGTTCCAAAGTGTTGGAGCAGCTCCTGAGAAGTCCTGGAGGCGTGCATGGGACTGTGTGATGCAGGGGGCGGTCAGGCGAAGTTCATTGGAGGAGATGGAAAAGAAGAGAAAGTTTCTGCACGGGAGACAAGTTGAGAAATTAGTGACACTGATGGCTGCTGCGGTGTGAAGGCGAGCTGGCTGCCTATACTGAAAGGGGGGTGGGAAAAGGAGGGATTAGGGGAGTAATCTGGCTACTTATACTGGAGGGAAAGGAGGGAGGGGACATCTGGCTACCTATACTGGGGGGAGTCATCAGGCTATCTATACTAGAGGGAAGGGGGGAGGGATCATCTGGCTACCTATACTGGAGGGAAAGGGGGGAGGGGTCATCTGGCTACCTGTACTGGAGGGAAGGGAGGAGGGGTCATCTGGCTACCTGTACTGGAGGGAAGGGGGGAGGGGTCATCTCGCTACCTATACTGAAGGGGGGCAGCTGGTGACAGTGGCCTTGGGCGGTAAAGAGTATAAATCCGGCCCTGATGCCCCCCAACTAATTAAGTGCCGGTATTGTGACCCTAACAAAGCAAGTCATATGTGAGCCATAATGTCACCAAATGGCCTGCAAAAGCCTGCAGCACAATCCAAAGAAGTCTGTGCGGGCCAGACAAAGAAGCATACCCAGGTGACCTGCCGTCCAAGTGGACAACAGTGAATGATTGGAAGCCAGTGAATGACTTCTTTCTGGCTTCCATGTAAAAGGGTGGTGCCAGCACTGCTATTCTATATGTGGGCTGCCAATTTTTAAAGATGCAGCGGTCCGCATCTATAAGTAATACACTTTGTGTGTGTGTGGGGGGGGGGGGGGGATAAAAAAGCCTCAGGGGGCCACATTCGGCCCGCGGGCCTTAATTTGAGGACCACTGATTTATATCATGTTTTTCTCCTAGTGGCTGTGCGCCGGAGCTGCAGGCATTCGGTTGCGGTCTATAGGCAGTAGCAGTGTTAGGGAGTTTTGCCCATGGACTCCTTACTGAATAGGTGTTGGCTTACTGAACAGGAAGAGCCGAGATTCACACCCAGGTTTCCTGTGTTAGAGGCAGATCCCTTAACCAATATACTATCCACTGAACTGTAAATTGAGGCTAGAATACAACATTAAACTTTTGCGGCCCCTTTTTTTTTTTTTTTTTTTTTTTTTTTTATTGCATTGCAGTTCAATTTTGTTTTGTATGCTTATTCCGTGCGCATTTTTTTTTGTTTGATTTTGAAATTGCGGCAAACTACAATAGAATTAGCAATGCGTGCTGCATGCAGGGAAATGTGCAGAAAGTTGTTAGATTTATTTTTTTTTTAACGTGGAAGAAACGTTAAAAGAACCCAAAAAACATAAATCACACTTTGCGAGCAGCATCTTGACTTTCATTACATGTGCAGTGGCGCTATGCGGGAAAACACATCCAGTTTTAATAAGAGCGCTCCCTGCCTACGTGTGCTACTTAGTAGCTAGGAAATATCACACATTTAAATTAAAAGGACACTTAAGTCAAGAATAAAAAAAATCAGTTTTACTTGCATGGGGCTTCTACCAGCCCCCTCCAGCCATCCTGTGCCCTCGCAGTCACTCACGGAGTCTCCGGACCCCCACCACCCGCTAGTTTCATTTTCGCTGATAGGGAGTCGGTTAGCTGTCTGCGCCTGCGCAGGCCTCACCATGCGTATCCTTCTTCATGTACCCGTCCTCAATAGTATCCTGCACAAGCAGGGATGCACGCGCATCGGCACACCCACAAACCTCACAACTTTTTGAGATGAGAAAGGGGGACACTTAAGTCACACCCCTGCCCATGCCCACACCACGCCCCTTGTCGCACATACCATAAAGATTCCATAAGAAAAGTATGTTGTTTTATAATTCAAACCACACTTATCCTTTCTATCCTTGTTCATTTTCCTTCATATTAACATTTTAAAATTAGTAATATATCAATTTAAAGGATGGGAATAAAGTTTAGAGTCAAACACATTTTGTAGTAGAGAAATATATATATTTACATAGAAAGAGGGACAAATGAGGGAGAAAGAGGGACAAATGAGGAAAGAGGGACAAATGAGGGAGAAAGAGGGACGGGGCTCCCAAAGAGGAACTGTTCCTCCAAAAGAGGGACAGTTGGGAGCTATGCACCCAATCCCCAGCAAAACACACAGGACTTGACGCCAATTGCGTTACGTGGTCCTGGGGGAGCCACAGCGATCACACCAATCGGCATGACGCGTGTGTTAAGGGGTTTCACACTGGCACGGTGCATTGCCCTGTTTTTACCGCAGGCCAATGGTATGTCAGTTAAAGTCTATGGGGCCTTTTACACCAACGTGATGCGACAGAAGTGACGAAATCGCCACAACCCTCATGGAAGAGCATACCCACGTTACTGTCAACACCATCTCAGTGAAACTCTGTAGAGTGCCAAATGTCAGTGAATCTTTGTGGAGTACCAAATCTTAAGATGCCCATACTCTACCTCGATTTCCTGCCGATAGACAGCAGATTCGATCACTGTGATCGAATCTGCTGTGAAATCGTTAACGCAAATGCGATCAATCAATTCCATCGATCTGTCCAGGGGGAAAATTTTGCTTGATTGCCGGCAGGTCGGGAGCGCGTTGTTAGCTGCGTTCAATTCGGCGACGACTGTAATCTCACCTGTACCACTGGCGCAAGTCCCCGGTCAGTGCTGTTCCTTTCTCCGGCTGGCATTCATCATCTTCTCTGCACTTCCTGTCTCCCGTCCTGTGAGAAGGGGAAGTTCAAACAGTAGAGCGTCCTCCACTGTTTGAACTTCCCCTTCTGACAGTACGGGACAGGAAATGAAGAGAAGATGAAGGCCAGCCGGAAAAAGGAACAGCACTGACCGGGGACTTGCCCCAGCAGAACAAGTAATGTATTGCTGCTGGGGGGGGGGATGGGAGCAGGAGTGACAAGGCTGGCGGCAGCTCCACAGATTGTGAATCGATTTCATGCTAAAATCGATTCAAAATCTGTGTGAGGTGTATGGGCAGCCATTAGATCTCTCTCTGATTAGATTAGATTAGAGAGGGATCTTTCTGTTGGTCGATCTGGTGGCAATCGACCAGTGTATGGCAGCCTTTAGCGAATCCCTGCAGAATACCAAACCTCAGTGAATCTCTGCTCTGTCCTAAACCTCAGTAATTCTCTGTAGGGCACCACATCTCAGAGACTCTCTGTAGAGTAATGCATTGAGAGACAAAGGGGTTAATTTACTATAACAAATAGCTTACCTTATCAGAGTTAGCATGCGTTATCGGAGTTCATTTGCCTTATCAGAGTTAACGTGTCTTATCAGAGTGATTAAAATGATTGGACCCGCAGGGGCTCAGGGCAAGACGAGTGGAGCTCTCATCATTGCCAATTAGCAGGCATGTTTGTAGCGTTCGCTATGCTACTCTGATAAGGCATGCTAAATGATAAGGCATGTTAACGCTGATAAGGTATGTTAACTCAGCTATTTGTTATAGTGAATCAACCCCAAAGACTTTCATGCCTTGTGCATTGCTACTTTTCTTACCCTCTAGCATCCTGAAGACAAGGCATAACTCGTGCTACTTTGAAAAACTCATATAATTCAAACACAAATGGCTGATCTGACAGAATGATTTCAGCTGTGTGCAAATGAAAATGAGAATCCAGCTGTTTTATTACAAGTTAGAGTATGAAAACATCAGAGGCAGCCATCATATTGTTGTTGCAGTGCGCTGGACCTTGGCGTGTAGCCGCTGCGTCCATTTTGCCTGATCATTCCTCACAGGGAAATTAGGGCTAAAAGATGCTGCAAGAAGCATATATAAGCCAGACAGCAGTGGCCTAAGTAAGAAGCTTGGGGCTCCAGTGCAAGTTTTACATGGGCCCCAAAGCTCTCTATTGTTATGGAGCCCCAAAACCTACCAAGCACAGCTGCAGTGTCAGAGAGATGTATTCAGAGTAAGGACATTTTTTATTAAAGGAACACTATTGATTAACATGTTTTTTCAGTTGAGATAGGAAATGTTTGGGAAGTGCTGCTTAGTACTGGTGTATACATTTATATTCTTATCTCTTTGTTTACTGTTATCTAATTCCTTTCACCCTTTTCTGATGGCAATTCTCACGGCAGACTGAGCCATGAGGGGAGAGGGAATTCCCTCACAGTGCATCTGTTAACTGTGTGTGTGTGTGTGTGTGCGTGTGCGTGCGTGCGTGCGTGTGTGTGTGTGTGAGAGAGAGAGAGAAAGCTCTGCCTGTCTCTGACTGAGCTCTCTGCAGAGAGCAAAGGAAATGTATCTTCTGTGCAACATAAACATTTGTAATTGTGTGTGTGTGAAACATGACACCTGACAGGCTTTTAATATAACTCTTCTTCAATATTACACTGTTCTTAGCATGTCAGACTACTACAGAGATTCACCTATGCAAATGAGACATTCCAAGTGTAGCTAAAATCTACACACAATGAATCACAGCTTTTGCATCTGATACTTAACATGAAGAGTAGGAAAATGTTTACACAGCTACTTAGACATTATTTGTACATTGTCATTTTAAAACACTTGGTTTAATAGTGTTCCTTTAAGGTTTACCACTGTGCAATGCACATACAGAGGTGTTCATTACCAGCATAGCACCAAAGAAAGCTAATAAGATGGATGAAGGAGGGACCCAGATCCAGGGGCCCCAGTATACTTGGAACCACTGCCTGACAGCGATGATGACAGGAACAATGGGGAAATCCAATGTTCCAAACATTGTTATTAAAGAGGTCCTGTAGTGACATATAGTAAAATGCAGTAAATTACTCAGGACACTTACTTTTACAGAAATTATCGTGTTTTCACTATCAGAAGCACTTCTTATATCTATATATTGCTGAATATTGGTATGTAATCCTGCCCTCCCAATGAAGCTTGGCCCGATCCAACCGGCGGATCAACTGACCAACTATGGTGCAGGTTGGCTACGTGTGTTCAAGTTGTTTGAATGACTTTTCATTTCCTGAATGCGGATATGGTGTGTACGTGCGCAGTATTTAAATGAGATGGTTGTTTAGTTGGTAATCGTGTGTGTGCATAATGGTCGTGCAAACAACAAGTTGGGCAATCGGTCGTGCATTAAGTTATCACGTGAGCATGTACCTTAAGTGATGCACCTTGCCAGCACTAAAGATGTCTGTTAGCTATACGGCTGTTTAGCTATGTGGAGTTCTCCTTCCAAAGCATTCTGGGAGACCAGGCATTATTTTCACTGGTTTCGGAACACTCAGTAAATGTACATTCCACAGAGCTTCACCTGCCAGGACTAAAGATGTCACCGCCTGAATCAGGGAGAGGAAAGATTTTAAGATGGGCAGACACTGACTAAATAATCTATAAATGAATATTGTAATATTGTAAAAAAAAACAAAAAAAAAACAGTTTTATTCATTACTTTATTTTCACTGCAGGTCCTCTTTAAAACGTAAGCTTACACTGATACCATTCTTTACATCAAATGGAATGTTTCCATAAATGTGTAAAAAAAATTCCTAAAGAAGAACATTCTGCTTTTCTGAACATTTTAACCCTTTATTGTATGAATTGACTGTACAGCAGCACCTCTGTGACACATGACAGGCATTGACTTCTCATACGTCCTGCTGTGATTGTCAGCTCTTAGGCTGGCATCACTGATCGCTGCATCCACCCAATACTAGGAATTAACTCACGTATTCTTGTTTCTGAAAGGTGAATGGAATGGAGGGTGACAAGCTGAATCCTGAGGAGGGGAGGGGGGTTTGGTCCCCCTCTAAGCCCCTCCCACCGTTCCTCCCATCGCATAAGTAGTTGTGAAGAGTGTGCCGTGCTCATATGAGAGCCAGGAGGACCTGAAAGTGACTGAGGAGTTGTCATCACTCCCTGCTCTACCTGAATACACAGCAGCAAGCTGAGAGAGGCTGCCCAGCACCACCTGCACAGATTACACAGGTAACTAGGACCGCAGGCTATCCATGCATGCTGATCAGGAGGACAGTATTATCCACAGCTATCCATGCATGCTTACCATATAGGCAGAACTATCTATATGTGCGGGGAGAATACACACACACACACAAAGATGTCTTCACGATTGTAGAATCGTGCTTTGTCTTCTAGCCTGTGGCTGAGGTCCCGCTAATTCATTAAAAATGTCTTATACTAAATTGGGGTTATTAGTATTATTTTAGTATTTATATAGCACTGACATATAAGTATGTCAGTGCTATATTAGTATTTATATAGCACTATAGCATTTATATAACCACAATACTAAATTGGGGTTATTAGTATTATTTTAGTATTTATATAGCTCACAATCTAATCCTTACCATAGTCATATGTCTATGTATATTTTGTAGTCTAGGGACAATTTTAGAGGAAGCTAATTAACTTTTCTGTATGTTTTGGGGATGTGGGAGGAAACCGCAGTGCACAGAGGAAACCCACACAGACAGGGGGAGAACATACAAACTCTGTGCCCTGTCTGGGATTGAAACCAGGGTCCTAGGGCTGCAGGGCAAGAGTGCTAACCACTAAGCCACCATGGTTCTGATGATTAGTGAGAAGCAGATTTGGATTGTCAGAAGTAGCACAGCAGCATCCAAAAAATGCAAGACTCTGAGTGCTCTAAATTCTAAGTCCTCAACATGGTATGCTTACCCCTAGAAGTACTTGGGCTGGGTTTGGGTTGCTAGAACTTTTCTTAGTTAATCTAGTATAATGAATTTGTAGATTTAAAATGTGTTAAATCATGTGCAAATAAGCCTGAATAAGTATTTGAGTTTATTAATCGCATAAAGGACTGTTTTAAAAGAATGTACATGCTAATATTGACCCTGTGTCAAGGGGTACTTGAGATGCTATTATCACATTATGAGGTACTCTGCAAACGCTGTCTCTCATAAAGGGTTACATGCTGTAATAATGTTGAGAAACGCTGTTCTTAATCACACAATCCCCCCCCCCCCCCCCCCATTGTAGATAAGATTACCTCAGGTACCCTTTGCATATGCATATTTGATAGGAGTAGTACTCCAGAATTGCGTAGAAATGCTTTTTAAATATTCCTTTATGCTTTTGTTTAACTACCCATGCTGGTTTGGAACCGAGGCTTTCAAGTCTTTGGGTGAAGTGTCAGGAAGGGGGTTTTTAAGGCTAGGCATCAGGAAAGGGGGGGGGGGGGGGGTGTCTTGGGTGAAGTGTCAGGAAGCCGGGTTTTAAAGGGAAGGTCCAAGCAAAAAAAAAAATGAGATTCACTTACCTGGGGCTTCTACCAGCCCCATGTAGCCATCCTGTGCCCTTGTAGTCACTCACTGCTGCTCCAGTCCCCCGCTGGCAGCTTTCTGACCTCGGAGGTCAGGGACACATTGCATACATTTTTACGCATTCCAGCTAGTGCAGGAACAAAACTTTACGCGTTTCACCACTAACGCGTAAAAATGTATGTGTTAATGTTCCTGCACTAGCGGGAATGTGTAAAAATGTACGCAATTCCGCCCTGACCTCCGAGGTCAGAAAGCTGCCAGCGGGGGACTGGAGCAGCAGTGAGTGACTACGAGGGCACAGGATGGCTGCATGGGGCTGGTAGAAGCCCCAGGTAAGTGAATCTCAATTTTTTTTTTTGCTTGGACCTTCCCTTTAAGGCTAGGCATCAGGAAGGGGGGGTTTTAGGCTAGGCATCAGGAGGCAGGGTCTTGGGTGAAGTGTCCGGAAGGGGGGGTTTTAGGGTTAGGTGTCAGGAAGGGTGGGGTTAAAGGTTAGGCATTAGGAAGGGGGAGTGTCCTGTGTGAGAGTAGGGTTAGGTTTAGTTGTAGTAAAACATTGGTAACAATTACCCCTGTTTTACTATTCGATTACCATGGTGCATATTTTTCGTTTTCATTTGGTACCCAATTCACAACGGTATTTATCTTCTTCACCTGGCGCCCAATTTTGCACACATCAGTTTGGTATTTCAAGTTTTAAGTGATGGATGAATGGAATGATACCCCTGCTAAATAAGTGGGGAGGGGTTATGACTCGGGCACATCATTATAAAAGGTTTAGAGCAGTTCTTAATTGGTGGCAGAAGTTTGAAATCTTTGCATGACATCTTGATATACCGGAGTGCTTGTCATCAGTGTCCATTCTAAATTAATTGTGCTCTGTCTGGTTGTAAAGATGTGCTCAAAAATTTACTTTGCACACCTATCCTTTTATTCTATCTCCAGCTATTCTCGTATCTTACTTAATTTAAATGCTAGTGCAAGAATGCTGGCTGTACACCTGTCCCCGACTGCTTGACCGCCAAATGCAGAATCCCACCAGAGTAGTAGTGACTTGCGGCACGCACAGCGATGTAAAATGAGTCCCACAAGTGCTTTGTTCCATCATAAGTACCTGGATTCCTGTCTTGCTCAACCTCAGTGGAACAATGCTCATCTCATCATACATGAGTATGCAGACTGCCATTTAATTTTGCTTAAAGGACCAATATTGTGAAAATGTGTAAGATTTAAAACACATACACACGTAAGACGTACCAGTACATTTCTTCCTGATTAAAATGCACTATAAATTTCCCTTTTCCCTTGTTACTCACAGTAGGCAGTACAAATCTGACCGCTCTGACAAGTGGGGGAACTCTCAGTAGTTCCTTAATTCTTTATAAATGCACTCCCTGTAAAGAATCTATGCAAATATATTCGGCCCCCACCCTACCCCTTTTCATACTGCTTTGACAATTGGATTGATCAACTGCCATTCAATAAGTGTTTTTGAAAATAAAGAAAACCCTGAGACTCTCCTATAAGGAGATAGACTAGTCCAAAACCAAATCTTAACTATTTGTTGTAAGGGATAGTGACATAGGAAAAAAACATAGTGTGGGGGGAGGGAGTAATCAAATCGAAATGCTAAACTGTTGTTGTCTGTACATTTTCACCATAGACTGTTTAGATTTGGTTGGCTTAAGCTGCCCACTAATGATTCAGTGTTACTGGACAATCAACCTTCAGATCCAATAATTGCCATCAGAAGGAAATGAGTGGAAAGCATCGATCAGGCACATAGATTAAATTAGAATTCAGATAGAATCCATCCCAAAAACATATTGATAATCCACTTAATCATCCAATCGTTTATTGTCGATTGGCACCATCGAACGTATCCAATCAATTTGAAGGTAACATTGGAACGTTAGTGGGCACCTCTACTGAATCTGGAAAATTGTAGAGATGGACTGTAGTGTGTATGGATAGCTATACAGAATACTCCTCCCCACACCCCCCTTCCCAGAACCAGATTACACAGTTCATAGTCTGTGTGCAGCAAAGTTCACAGTACAGTCTGCAGATGTGTAGAACATTCACTCTATGCTCTGCATCCACATCACCAGCAGAACAATACACGCCGCTCTCTATACAAACCTCAGCGCTAAGCATCTGCCTCTGTGTTTAAGGCTTGGACCCTCTCGGACAGCTCTAAAGGGGATTTCAGCATCAGGGGGCTGCTGCCTGTAAGAAAGAGGACTGAAGTTCTGTTTCTGAAAACACCAGAGGCTTGTACAGAGCGCCCAACACAAAGGTAATCTGTCTGCAAACTGTTTGGCTACATTGAAACAGAGTGCAGAGCTGTTTTTGCAGGGTGTGTGTTTATGGAAGATGTACAGGTGAAACTCAACAACATTAGAATATTGTGCAAAAGTCCATTTATTTCAGTAATGCAACTTAAAGCAAACCTGAGCCGAAGCTCGGGTTCAAAATCTGATACTTACTATGAAGAGAGGGAAGCCTCAGGATCCTAATGAGGCTCCCCTCTGTGTTGCAAGCCCCCGTAATGCTGAGCACGGCCACCCTTCACATCAGGGCCAAACAGCTCCTCTTCCTGGATCAGGTGCGCGTAATGGCCGCGCAAGCTCACCCACCAGCAGCTCCGTGCTACTGCGCATGCGGGCTCAGTCGGCTATTGCAAGCACTTGATCCAGGAAGAGGAGCTGTGCATAATGAATACTATTGCTTATTTTTCACAATATTCATTTATAGATTATTTAGTCAGTGTTTGCCCATTGTAAAATCTTTCCTCTCTCTGAGTCCCTGATTTACATTCTGAAATATATCACTGATGGTGACATTTAGTCCTGCCAGGTGGTCTGTGCGGAATGTTCGTTACTGAGAGTTCTATGCACAGATGGAGATACTGGTTGTTGCTTGGCAGTTGGAAAAAGACGTTATTTCCCACAATGCATCGAGGTTCACAAGGAACAAGGACAACAAACTGTCAGGACCATGGTCATGACATCACACTGTGGGAGGGGTTTGACCACAATATCAGCTACACAGACCCCCCTGATTAACAATTAGAGAAAAAGTAAAGTCTCATAGGAAAGAGGGGTATCAGCTACTGATTACCTTACCTAGGGAGTAACTAACCTAGGGGGACAGATGACCAGGCAGTGTGTTTTGCGGTTGAGGGAGAAAAACTAAGCACTTGGAGGAAGCCCACAGAGCAAACAAATTATCCAAACAGGTAGCTTCCAACGACATACGATGCTGTTTAATCATCCTTACCTGGCTGTTATGGAGACATACCTGCAACCAGGGAAGCCTGGCAAGATTAGCAGCCACTACTTCTCTGCATACAGTTGATGGCTGTTAGAAGTCTTTTTACGTGGATGGGATGAAGTGAAGAGGGAGATCCCTGGTGCTGTCACTGGCCCAGCTGTCAGATCTGGAGCGCTCACATATGGAAAAGTTGACTCAGTTTTAAGGGTTTTTTTGTACACGGAGAATGTTATCTAGCCTCCATTAAATGAATGGTTATAGGGTTAACAGAATATCAAACTTTTCACCATAATGTTCCTTTAATGGAAATCGTTAGGCTGATTTAGCATCACAGTGAATCACGAAGTGCAATAAGCCATAAAATCATGAAATCTTTCAGCACCTTCAGAAGGGTGAGAACAGAGAAAGATGATTGGTTGTCATAGGTTGTTGTGGGTTACTGCATTCTTACACCGATTTCTGTCTCATTAGGTGAAGCACAGTTTCAGCTGGTAAATAACAGATGTTAATGGTAATATTCTGCTTCCTGCTAGACAACAGTTTAAGGCCTCTTTTCCACGGATATCTGAACTGCTCGTTTGTTGTCCATAAGCGCTATTCAGCTGCAATTACAGCAAAGTCCCAATTATCCGGCACAGGTGAGGATTACATGGTGTCGGATTCACGTATCAGTTACATTTTTTACATTAGTGGTCCCAAATTATCTGATTTCTGATCATTCATACTAAGAATCGTTCATAAACGATTGTTCGGCTAATTTTTAGTGATTGCCTTAAGAATGGCCGTGACTTGAGACTTTTTTGCTGGCATGTGCCACTGTGTCACTAAACACCCATCCTCCGAGCGCCGTCCTTCGCACTTCTGCATCCTTCCCATGTGTCCATGCATGAGTCCCGGCATGTCATGTGACCCGCATTGGAAAGCCACTGGGAGCTGCAGGAAGATGGCGCCCGGAAGATTGGCAAGTTGTTTCTGCTGCACGGTGGGAGGTTAGTGCCAATTTCTGCCAGTTGCTCAAGCTGGTACAGTGGCCGTCTACTGGCTGAGTCCACCAGAAACGAAACTGGGTCTCTGTAGGGGAGCGGATGATGGGTTGTTCCCGGCGCAGGCACAGGGCGGCTTCAGGAGGCCGGTAAAGGCCTCAGGTAAATTAAATTGGCTTTCTTTTTTTGCTTTAGGTTTCCTTTAACAGCCATTCAGCTAGAGAGTTGACAGAATTGAGTTTGGTAGAGGCAGCCATTGTCCTGTTGTTAGGGCTCTGTCACACGCACAGATATTTTTAGTAATGGCCTAATTCTTGTAAATAACTCATGTTTAGTGATAATCATGTCTAGGAGAACTCACGGAGAAGCATGCGATTTGTTTGGTCAGCTGATAATTTTGCACAGCTCTGATTTGCTATGATCACATCCTGCTTTAGCACATGATCATGACTAGCAAATCAGAGACTTACATATCTATCAACTGACCAAACTGCTCACATGCTTCTCCATGAGTTCTCCTAGACATGGCCATCACTACTTATTACTCATGTTGTGCTCAGGGCCAGAACTCCTCCCATAGGGGCAACCTGGGCAATATCCCCGGGGCCACAAGATGGCTGCTGGGCTTCCCAACTTTATTGTGGTCCCTGGGGCCACTGCAGAGGTTTCAGCAGGATAGCAACTCACCTGTCCCAGCCAATGCGCTTCTCAGTTAGTCTGTGCATTCCCTCGTCTTCTCAGTGACCCATGTGACATTGCATAACTTGTGGTGGGTCACAGAAGTGGGGCGCCCCTGTGAGGATGAAGAAAGGAGTGCATGGAGTAACAGGACAGGTGAGTCCTGGGAGGGGCCAGAAGTCAGCTCGAGGACCCGGGGGAAGGGGGTTGGATATGGTCAGAAAAAAAGGGGACCCTAATGCTGCTTATGGAGGAAAGGGGTGTCAGGGGGGCCCTCAAGTTAATTATGTTCTGAAGCCTCATTGTAACTAGAACCAACACCAGTTGTGCTGTTTGTGCTGTGGGGTTTCTGGTAAATGGTCAATGAGATACAAATAATTCTGGCTTGTGTGCAGATTTAATGCAGATTCTTCTTGGTAGGGGTGGCATTTTACTGCGATGAACAGTTTGTGAATCTGCATTTGTGTTAGGGTTTTTTGGGGTTAGTGAACTAGTATGACTCCAAATACTGAATCGCGGGTTGGCCATTAACTTAACCGCACTGCACATTGTTTAGCCAAGCCATGCCAGCTCCTGCCCCGCCTCTTTCACCTTCCCCTACCCAGCATGCCCACTCACTCAACACATTGCACGGAGCCATGCTGACATCACGCTAGTACTAATGGGTCATAGGGAGCTGGATAGGCAGGCTGAATGGGCGGAGTGTAGGTGTAGTAGCCCTCTGATTGGCTGAGTTACAGGCAATCAGTTCTGCTCTCCTACACATCACCCATCAAGCTTCCTCTGCTCCCTCGGTGGTGACATCAGCAGGCCTCCATGCGCGGTGGTGAGTGAGTGGGCATGCCAGGCAGAGGAAGGGAAGAGAGGTGACAGGCCAGCCAGGGAATGGAAGGTTGAAGCCGCACAAAAGATGGTCAAACTTGTGGTGCGGTTCAGCAGGTGAACTCACGTTCCCATCAGGACTTGAAGGTTTGTTCATGAAGCAGCACCATGAGAAGCTTGCCCACCACTATATCTTGGATTTGGTCCAATCAGACTTGTCAGGAAGTGCATTAGGTTGGCCCAATTCTAAGCCGCTTACAATTTGCATAAAATGTGCATTCAAGTTGGAATAATTTGCATCTCAATGAGCATTTCTACTGGTAACTGTGACACCAGCAGCAACTTGCAGTTCCGATTTGAAACAATCGCACTGCACCGCAGTGTGATTGGAACAGCCAAAGAAAAAAAAAATGAACTCAAAACTTCCGTTGCAGTTCTAGGATTACTGTGGAAGTCGCAAAGTAACGCGCTACAGTTACACAGTTACAAGCTGGAGGCATTCTGTACCTATGCAGTTACAAACCTTAAAGGACAACTGTAATGAGAGCGATATGGAGGCTGCCATATTTATTTCCTGTTAAACAATACCGGTTTCCTGGCAGCCCTGCTGATCTACTTGGCTGCAAGAGTGTATGAACCACACCAGAAACAAGCATGCAAATAATCTTGTCAGATCTGACAATAATGTCAGAAACACCTGATCTGCTGCATGCTTGTTCAGGGTCTATGGCTAAAAGTATTAGAGGCAGACAGCCAGGCAACTGGTATTGCTTAATGGGAAATAAATATGGCAGCCTCCATATACCTCTCACTTTAGTTGTCCTGTGACGAACTGCGCAGGTGCAGAACGCACCTGGGCATAGGAGGTATGCAGCTAGAACCGTACAATCACAGTAATCTCAAGCTACAGAGACTGACAACTGGAGAAAGGATGGACCCAGACACCTAGTGAGCCCACAGTCTACCAGGACCTGGAGGAAGCCCCATGTAAGTATAAATACTTGTGGTCTTTGTATCTCAGGTTTACTTTAAAAGTAAAGGTGCTCATTAGCAGTATGATTTTTAGTGAACGGTCATATTTTTGATCAGATAATTCAGATCACTTTGTATGAAAAGAGAAAATCTTTCCATCCTTGACGATCGCACTTGTTTCCTTAAAGTAATGGTAGATCATTGTGGTGGCTCTTTTCATAGATACGATCACAACTGGTTTCTATATCAGGAATAGTTTGGTCTCTTGAATGCTGTGAATCAGTTAGGGCCTGTTTCCACTATATGCAGATTGGATGCAGAAAAACTGACTCCAATGAATGCCTATGGGAAAATCTGCATCAGAAAAATAACGTTTAGAGGAAACAGGCCCATTGGCATTCATTGGAGTCAGTTTTTCGGCATCCAATCTGCCTGTAGTGGAAACAGGCCATAAAATAGGATCTTTTCTTTCGATTTTAATTATCTTATTGAGAATACGATTGTTCGCTAAAATTCACCATTAATGGGCATCATCAAGAGCCATCCAAATACAAATTGAGGTTTAAGTACCCCTGACCTGGTCTCCGATACTCTGAATATATTTTGCTCCTGGTGCTGTGTGACTAGCACATAGCACCATCCTCCCACCACCAGCGCCCCCTGTGGCCCCATTCTGACAACAGCAGAAAGGAATTGACAGTGCTTCCTTCCCTCCGCTTGTCATTAGCCCCACCCCCTCACCGCTATAGTTCCCAGTATGAATCACTCCTGCGCACTGTGTGCAGTGGATCATAAGGGGAACTATAGCATGGAGTGGAGGGGGCAAAAATATGGGTGGGCAGAGGGGAGGAATTGCCACTTCCTCCCTGCACATATTCAACATTCTGCCTCAGTCGGAGATTACGACTGAGCAGAACGGGAGCTACAGGGGGTGCTGGAGGGGGGAGGATGGTGCTGTGTGCTAGTCCCACAACATTAGTAACAAACCATAATAAAAGTATCGGGAGGGAGTGGTACTTTAAGGTGTGTCACATTGAGGTAGGTCTTTGCTTCAGTGAAAGTGATGTACCACGAAGCATAATTACATATTTTACCATGCTCACAATGATGATAGTTTCTCAGACATAGTCTGTTGTTCCTCAAGGTGCCCCTTATTTATTTATGGGGGGGGGGGTCCTTCAGTCAGGCTAGCTGTTTGTAATCATTTATGACTAATTTGCAGTCATTACTCATTATGAGGATTGACAGTGTCTCAGTGCTATTTATAAATGTCTTGCTGCTGAGAAGTTTTCAAGGACTAGAGATGAGGACAATGAGATGCCAATAATTTCTAGTTGTGGCAAATTTTATGCAAGTTCATGCAGGTTGGAATTAGACCAATCAAAATCATCAGCTATTCCAAACTGCATGAATTAAGCAAATTTAGCAATAAACATAAAATTAGTATTGATTCGTATAAATAGCATAAAGGACTAAAAAAACAAACAGAAAAGATAAACATTTCTTTCTTATTCCTATTGAAAACGCAGTCAAAAGACACTTTGTGCAATCTTTATATTTTTACCAACAGCATAACATTAGAGGTGGCCACGCAGAATACAATGTTTCTATATTTCTTTTAGGCTCGAGAACAAAACATTTTTCTGATTGCAATGTTTGACCAATGTCACACTCTCACACACTCTCACACGCTTGAGTCTATAAGTCCAGAAATTGACAATTTATCAATCTATATACACCATTCAATCTTCATGAAAATTGATCAGAAAAATCAGCCACTCCCTTATACAGATAAAAACTGGAAATACGAACAGATTTCTAGCTAAAATTACCACATATTTATATTCAATTGCTTTTTATTGTATTGTGTGTGACCAGCTTAACTTGAACTTGGATTTGGATGGCTCTTAAGTGTCTATTTAACAAAACACATTTTTATATTCGCCTCTTCCCTTCAACCAAATTACATTCTCCACTTTAAAGCAAATGTGAAGTGACATGTAACATGATGAGACAAACACAGGAACACCTCGTACTGGGGCTTCTAAGACATTGTCTGAACTGTTTTTCTATTTTCCGAGGAAGAAAGTATTTAAAACTGGAGTTATCTATGCAAATAAGCTTATAGAACAGCTTGTTGAATTCATCCCATTTCCTTAATAGTAAATTGAAGCCAAGAGAGCTTTATCTAAGTGAGAAAAGGCTGGAGATAAATTTCTAGTGCTAGAATGTTCATAGGGTCATGTCTTCTGTTTGTTTTGCAGCTCAGCAAGGCAGATTTGTCATGGCTGCTGTGTATAATTCAGACTTAAAATGAAGTCCTTGAGGGTCCATTTACATTTGTTGCTGTGCAATTTGCAACAGTTGTACTGGAGCCAAAAATATGCGTTATAACCATGGTGCGGCCGAAGAAAAAAAATAGCATGCCACTTTCAGGGTACTGCGGGATTACCATGGAAATCACACAGTGACGCACTGCAGATTTTGCATTACCTGGAAGAGCACCGTCACTTCATAGGCAGTGTGTCCTGTTCCATTGACTATTAAAGGCAATGAAACATGACACACTGCGGGTGATGCAATATGGCCATTGCAACAAGCTGCAGCAGGAGAAAGTACCACGACATGACATGACATCACTGAGATAACTGACATGTCGACATCTGCATGCAGAAGAATAGTGGCAGTTAGAAGTCTTGTAAAGAGAAAGTGACCAAGAGGAGAGCAAAGTCCCTCCAGCCCTACAGTTAGATGAGGAACTGTCAGATACTGAAAAGTGGCATTCCTATGCATTTTTGCTGACACAAAGTATGCTGAGGATTTAAATCTGCTGCTGATACATAAATAACTCTAGAGGTAGCAGAATGTCAATAATATGTTTTTACTACAGTGGCAGCTTTTGTGCCAGAGATTTATGGGCAAGATGTTGCTGCTACAGATACAGTATCTGTGTGTGGGACAGAGTCTGCGAATTGTAACAATAATCTACAACCTTCCAGCAGACGTCTCACGCAGGAACATGGTCAACACAAGGCACAGTGTCACTATACAGACACAGTGCAAATCAGAACCATGGACAGCACCAGATACAGCCTCACCAGATACAGGCACAGTGCAGATCAGGACCATGGACAGCACCAGGCACAGCCTCACTATACAGGCACAGTGCAGATCAGGAGCATGGACAGCACCAGGCACAACCTCACTACACGAAAAAAAAAACATAAATCCAGGCACATTGCCTCTAGTTGTAACATGCATAGTGCAGACATGCAAACATTCATTGCATCAAACCTATCTAGGGATTAGGAGCACACATCCTGACGTCCTCTCCTGGGACAGATAGCGCATCATACCAATTGCACAAGGGAGTGAACGTAATGTATCCATGCGCACAATGCACATACACCAGCATAAGCCAGGGCAATAGTTAGGACACCTACGTTTACCTGGGTACTTCTGCACAGTGTAGGTGACTAAGCAAGAGAATGCATTCCTTTGTGAACTAAGAACCCGGCTTTTAACTTAGCTGTAGGGATAACAGTGGTGCCTGGATGAGTGAATCTGTGAATGCATTTGTTTGAACATTTCCATGCGAGTGTGCAAAGGGTTACTGATTTTAACAGCCTCACTACAGTATAGATCAGGACCATGGACAGCACCAGACACAGCCTCACAATACAGACACAGTGCAGATCAGGAGCATGGACAGCACCAGGCACAGCCTCACTATACAGACACAGTGCAGATCAGGAGCATGGACAGCACCAGGCACAGCCTCACTATACAGACACAGTGCTGATCAGGACCATGGACAGCACCAGGCACAGCCTCTCTATACAGACACAGTGCAGATCAAGACCATGGACACCACCAGACGCAGTCTCACTATACAGATACAGTGCAGATCAAGACCATGGACAGCACCAGGCACAGTCTCACTATATAGACAGTGCAGATCAGGAACCATGGACAGCACCAGGCAGAGCCTCACTACAGACACAGTGCAGATCAGGAGCATTGACAACACCAGGCACAGCCTCACTTTACATACACAGTGCAGATCAGGAGCATCGACAGCACCAGGCACAGCTTCACTATACAGACACACTATACCAGTGGTCCTCAAAGTAAGGCTGTCTGATGCTTTTTTATCGGACCCCCACACACAAAATGTATTGTAGATGTGGTCAGCTACATCTTTAAATATTGGTGGTCCGCATATAGAATGAAGCCAGAAAGCAGTAATTCACTGGTTTCCAATCAAATGCCACATCAGGTGACACTGTTGTCCAATTGGACTGAAGGTTGTCGACTTAGTATGCATCACTGCTGGCCATCAAAGACTTCTATGTATACTCCGGCCCCCCAGCAGTCTGAAGTATGTTGGCCCGGCCCTCGACCCAAAATGTTTGGGGACCCTTGCACTATACAGACACAGTGCAGACCAGGACCATGGACACCACCAGACGCAGCCTCACTATACCGACAGTGCAGATCAGGACCATTGACCGCACCAGGCACAGCCTCACTATACAGACACAGTGAAGAGCAGAACCGTGGAAAACACCAGACACAGCTCACTACAGACACAGAGCAGATCAGGAGCATGGACAGCACCAGGCACAGCCTCTCTATACAGACACAGTGCAGATCAGGAGCATTGTCAGCACCAGGGACAGCCTCACTATATAGACAGTGCAGATCAGGACCATGGACATCACCAGTCACAGACTCACTATATAGACACAGTGCAGATCAGGACCATGGACATCACCAGTCACAGCCTCACTAAACACAGTGCAGATCAGGACCATGGACATCACCAGACACAGCCTCACTATACAGACAGTGCAGATCAGTACCATGGACAGCATCAGGCACAGTCTCACTATACACTGTGCAGATGAGGACCATGGGCAACACCAGACACAGTTTCACTAGTGAAAATAGGCCATATTTATTAATGTTTACACTATTTAAAATCACAGTGTTTTAGTGGATCATGCGGCATTTCATACAGTATTTTATTTATTTATATAGCGCCAACATATAGCAACAATGCCAGCACCATCAGTATTTCAATGCTCTTTTATTAAATCAATCAAGCTTGACAGCTATTATAGCATCGTTTCAAAGCAATAAAGCTTCTTTCTCAAGCTAAGCTGCAAGTTAAATACATTTATATAGCACCAACATATTACGCAGCGATGTGCAGAGTAAGGTCTTGTCACTAACTGTCCCTCAGTCAGAAGGGCTCACAATCTAGTCCCTACCATAGTCCTATGTCTATGTATGTATTGTGTACTGTATTTATCATAGTCTAGGGCCAATTTAGAGGGAAGCCAATTAACTTATCTGTATGTTTTTTGGGATGTGGGAGGAAACCGGAGTGCCCAGAGGAAACCCACCCAGACACAGGGAGAACATACAAACTACTTTCAGATGTTGACCTGGCTGGGATTTGATCCAGGGACCCAGCGCTGCAAGCTGAGAGAGCGCTAACCACTATGCCACTAAGCTGTATTATTGCAATGCAAGGAACAGGGAAGCTGGATCTCATATAGAAAGCATTATTTATTATACTAACAAGTAAAGGGCAAGCCCAAGCTGCATAAAATTAGCATAGAATTTGTATCAGCTCAAACCCATTAGTATCTTATTAACTATTTTAATTTTCTCATAATAATATTGTAAAATTAGGGAAATACGTTTTATTATTAACTTTCTTATTGTCCTGAATAGTTTAATTAGTAATTAGTTTTCCCCTTTTTTCTGCTCTTTTTCCTCCCTTCTATCACCTTCCCGAATGACTCTTTATTCGTTATTAACTGCTCCATGCTGGAGATATCGAACATTTCCCTTGTTTTACCACATGCTCTGTTCATAAATGTCAATTCAAATGTGAATTGATATTTATGAGGTATTTATCTCACTAGTCTGTAATTTCAGTTTTCCATGCAGTAACAGTCTTAGTAAATTGACATTTCACAAAATGTTCAACAAAATCATCTGTTTTCAGCTTAACTGCATGCAGCCAGGAGCCTATAGGTACAGATGTCCTTGCACCCTAGACTTCGCCTTCCATAAAGCTACAAACACCGGATGAACTGCAAGTTTGCTGGCTGGCTCAACTGTCACTTCTCTCTTACCTCCCTTGCCCGTCATAGCTACAGGTGTCCCTTTGCATTAGGTAGCCAGAGGTTCCCTCAGTATTAAGTAGCTGGAGGTGCCGAGAGCAGGGTGAGTATCCTCTCATTTACATTCTGCTCGGGTCTCTGCATAGGGAAGGAGGAAGGCGCTCAGGGAGGGGTGTGAGCTGCCTCTACATCATCAGACGCCTGTAGGCACGTGCCTACAGTGCCTTATGGTATATCTAGCCCTGGCCGCCAGGCTTTCTGAACTGAAGCTATTTTCTTCACATAGTACAAGTCAAATAAGATGCAATAAATTATATGTATATATAAAGTGGAGGGTCCATCTCTGAAAAGCTTACAATCTAGGCAGGCACTTACAGGGAAAGTGAAGCAAGAGATATATGGACACTGCCATATTTATTTTCTTTTAAATAATGCCTGTTTCCTGGTTGTCCTGCTAATCTTTTTATCTGCAGTAGTGTCCGAATCACACACCTGAAACAAGCATGCAGCTAAATGCTTGTTCAGGGTCTATGGCTAAGGCCCCTTTTTCACTTGCATAGCTAATGTGCATTGCGTTACCGTTTTACCGCAGAGTAACACAACAGCAATGCAAGACAATAAGGCCTAGCACACTTAGTGCATCATGTTGCACCGGAAGTTACCGAATCGCTGGCACAAAGGCTGCAAAAGCGGTGGCAGAAGTCATGGGAGTCAATGAGTGACGCAGGAATTTCATCTGTGCGGCGCACATACACGGACCAATGGGAATCCCAGTGACGTACTTCCTGCCCAGAAGGGAGTACGTCACTGAGCGGGGGACGGTGCTATGCATATGACCCTGTTGGCGCATTCTGCTGCAGGGTCATACGTTTGTCATTTTTTGCGTTGTGGTGAGATGCGGCAGGAACATCGCATCACCACCGCAACGCAAAACATAGGTGTAAAATGGGCCTAAAAGTATAGAGGCAGAGGATCAGCAGGACAGCCAGGCAATCTGCATTGTTTCAAAGGATAATGAATACAGCACATCTTCCTTTGTATCACTCTCATTTCAGGTCTCATTGAAACTAGCGTGTTCGCTTCTTTGTGGGCCTTGTGTTTTTTTTCAGATGTAAAATATAGAATAGATCAGATGTGCTGCCAACGAATCCTATATCTAAATGAAATGTATTAGCACATGATACATCTGTAATTTCAGTTAATTAAATTTTTCTTTTTTTTGCGTTGTAAAGGTGATCGTGGGCTGTAACAGACTCCCCACCCCACCCCTGTAATGACGCGAGTGGCGCGGTCTCTGAGAGGACAGGGAGATGCGAGTTATTAGCCTCATTTAAAGCAATTTTTCACCCCATTACAATTCTCAGGGGAGAGAGACTTAATGACCTGCATCTCCATTCAGTCACATAAAACATGAATAATGAGGTACCAGGAATAAAAAAAAGTAATAATAGCAGAAAAAATATGAGTTCGATTACTGTCAAACAAAGAGGCGGAGCTGCGCAAAGACGCCCACCAGCCAAAAGCGAACGCATAAGGATAAAATAACAGGCTTCCCAAGCAATGGATGCTTTGTCCTATAACTTATCAGCCAATAACAACTCACACTTGTGATAAAACAGTCCTAGCACTATAATCACAATTTACATGATTATTAGGCATAACCAGATACTTACATTATTATTTTGAGTACAAGAATACCTCTGTCCTGCAATTAGGGATGCTCATTCGGATTCCGCGGAAATGCAATTTCCAAAATTCCGATCGGAAATTGCATTTCCGCATCGGAATGCGGAAATCAGTAATTCTAGTGCGGTAGGCGGATTTCCGCTGGAAATCACGGAAATTTCCGCCGGAAATCGCGGAAATTCCACCCGACTTTAACATCGATTTTCTCAAAAACTATAAGGTCTTTTTGAAAACTTTTTTTTGCATCTTGTTCACAGGGTAATAAACCCTGAAAATTTGGTGTTTCTAGGACTTAAGGGGGCTTTTTTATTTACCGCTAAAGTCGGCGGATTTTTACTGTAATGTAAAATGCAAAAAATCTGCATCTGCCTATTTTCTGCATTTTACATTACAGTAAAAATCCGCCGACTTTAACGGTTAATATTTACTTCTCCAACATTCGGGGGCTTCCAGTGCTGGATTGCCGGGATGGAGGAGGTCAGGGAAAGCCTCATTAGGATCCAAAAGCTTCCCCTCGCAAGGTAAGTAACCCCTCAGGGTTTTTTTTTTGTTACAGATTTTTAGTTTCACTTATCCATCCAGCTGTAAACGGTGAAGAAATTCATCCACAGCATGGTGGGCTGCTGTTGCTGCCTGCTGAGTACACATCGCTGGATGCCAGTACTAGAGGAGTCTGACTCCGACCTCCCTAACAGGAGCTGATTTGCAGCGACAGACAGATTTCTGCCTCCGAGTAAATATTGCCTTGATAAAGGGGCCCTACGTGGCTCTGAAACGTTGATTAACCACTTCGCATCCAGACCTTGTTTTCAACTTATTGACCAGAGCAGTTTTGCCAGTTTAGCTATGTCCCTATTTAAGCAGAAATAACTTTATCCCTACTTATGAAACAGAAATGAAATATATATTGTTTTTTTTTTCAAGACAAACTAGGCTTTCATTGTAGGCCATTTTTTTCCCTCAAACCATTTTGTTTTCCATGCATTTTAATGGGAAAACAAAGAAAAAATAGAAAAAACATGTATTTCTCAGTTTTACCATTTCCAGTTTAAAAATAAAAAGTGCTACTGTAGATAAAAAACACAAATTTTGTTTGGCTATTCTTACTGCTTATCACAAAACTTAGATTATGTTCCTGTCACAATTTATGGTGAAGATATTTGATTCTGAAATACTACAGAGTGTGTTTTTCACTATGAAATGAGAAAATACAAGTATTTTTAATAGTAAAAATCAATCTCATTAGCTCAGGAAACTTATATTCCCATTCACCAATTAGTCCTGCATCAGATTGTGCCAGAAATGTGCACAGGAGCAAGCCCAATCCTGCACAGCACTGCTTCAATACAGGTCAGTAGATCTACTGACCTATGGCTTAGATGAAGTCCCAGAGGACGTATATCTACTGACCTGTGGACGAAGTGGCTATAAGCTTTTACATGGAACCAATCAAGATTTCCTTTGGATGTGCCAGCTCTTTACTTTGTTGGACAGATAGGTGAGTCGCTCTGCTGCCGAATTCTCTGCATGGTCTCCCGGAGATAACTATACACTTGGGAAAGAGAGAGACCTGGGGAGACCCAGCTGCTGACATGGGGGTCCTGGGCAATTGCACAGATTGCCCCTATAGAAGCATCATCTCTGGTGCAAGGTGTGATTTAGGACTTCAGTTTAGGCATTAGGAATAGGAATACTGTGAACAGATTGTGTAGGTAAGCTCGCATACTATATGTTAGAGGTCAAATGAGAGACCCACAAAACGCGTTGCCAGTGCTATTAAAGATTATTCATTATATATGAATTCGCCTTCATTGAGGTGTGACATACTGCGCATATCATGCTAGGTGCTATGTGGACCAATACACAATATCAGCTGGCTGCAGTACAGTGAACTAGCCCGAATCAGAGTGGGTAACAGGCTAGGGTCATACACATTAGATCAGATGGCTGCAGTACAAAGGGCTAGGCAGAATCGGAGTCGGTAACGGGCTAAGGTCATACACGTTAGATCAGATGGCTGCAGTACAGAGGACTAGGCAGAATCGGAGTCGGTAACAGGCTAAGGTCATACACGTTAGATCAGATGGCTGCAGTACAAAGGACTAGGCGAGAGAGTGGTCAGTAAAGCTAAGGTTGTAGCTAAGTCAGTCTGGCAGTCACATTGAAATACAATATGATTATCACGGAGTGATGAAGTGCCCAGCAAAACCAGCGTACTGATTGCTATCACGAGCAGTGAGCAACTGAATGAAGAGAGCTCATATACAGGTGGAAAACACCACAGACCAGCCCAGAAAAAGGAACTGGCCAATCAGCAAAGGTTCCAGCAGAAAAGTGTCAGCTGGCTAGACCCACCTCCTCAACCTATAAGAACTGCTCTGGGACGGGTGCGTACCCCTGGGGAGGCTGGAAGATGCTGAGTCACAGCTGCAGGGGTGCTGGGGATGCCGCTGCAGAAATCGGAAGAGGAAGTTAACTGCAGCAGCCCAGTGTTGCCTGAGCCCTCGCTGGAACCATTAGTTACATGAATTCTCTCCTTATTTGTTTATCTCATGCATTAGCACTCCTTACAGTTAAGATGAAAAATAAGTAACCTTTGTGAATCAACACCAATACATTTTTGCAAATATTTTTTTGAGCTCAAAATTTTTATTTTTGATGTGAAAATGACATGGCAATGGAAAAATTCGCAGTCAACACTGTTGAAGCCATTGTTTAGGAATATTTAGCAATGTGCAGCCTGGCAGGGCCCTAGTCATATCACTTTAACAGCTCTGTCACAATTCAGGTTGTGCCTGTATAGCTAGCTGTGGTCCCGTGACTGCCACTCTTATACGGGTGCTGTACTGCCCTGATCACATGACACAGACTGGACACATAAATGTTCAAGTTTTTTTTTTTTTTTTATTGGACCATAAAACGTCAAAGGCAAAGGTTAACAGCCTGTGTCTTATCCCATCGCTGACCCTGACCTCTCTCTCCTTATTTTCCATGCCATTTATTTCACTCAATAAAAGCCTATCAATGAAGACTTAGAAATATGGCCAGATGTAACTGTACTGTAGGTGGTGTAACATCAGAATGACTTATATGATTACTTTTCATTTTCTTTCGTTAATCACAAAAAAAGAAAAAAAGTGCAGGCAGAACAGTGATTGTCCCTCTGCAAAAATAAAATGGCTTGAGTTGTTTCACTTAAAGAGAGCCCGAGGTGGGTTTGAAGAATATTATCTGCATACAGAGGCTGGATCTGCCTATACAGCCCAGCCTCTGTTGCTATCCCAAACCCCCCTAAGGTCCCCCTGCACTCTGCAATCCCTCATAAATCACAGCCACGCTGCTGACAAACAGCTTGTCAGAGCTGGCTGTGTTTATCTCTATAGTGTCAGTCTGCTGCTCTCCCCGCCTCCTGCAGAACTCCAGTCCCCGCCTGCATCCCTTCCCTCCCTGCTGATTGGAGGGAAGGGACGGGGGCAGGGACCGGAGCTATGCAGGAGGCGGGGGAGCAGCTGAGACTGACACTACAGATGTAAACACAGCCTCACAGCACGGCTGTGATTTATGAGGGATTGCAGAGTGCAGGGGGACCTTAGTGGGGTTTGGGATAGCAACAGAGGCTGGGCTGTATAGGCAGATCCAGCCTCTGTATGCAGATAACATTCTTTAAACACACCTCGGGTTCTCTTTAAAGAGAGCCCGAGGTGGGCTCAAAAAATGATTAAAAAAAAGTAGGCTACCTGATCCGTGGGACTGAGCAGATCAGGTAGCCGCAAAAAACGCCACTCCCGTGGGCCGCAATGGCACATTTTCACTTTTGTGACTTCTGGGTCACGACCCTGCAAAGAAAGACTGTGTGTCTCTCATCCAGCATGTAGGGAGGCGGGGGAGTGGCAGGAGGCGCGGCCAGAGAAAGAGAGAGAGAGCAGCCCAATGGCAGCTCAGGAAACCCTGCAGGAACGCCCCTGGTGGGCGTTTTGAACAGGGAGTTCCTCTCCCCTGTGTTTACCTCCAAGTTAGCGACAAATCTTGTCACTAAACTCGGGGGCTATAGCGTAGCGGTGGGGAGGCAGAGGGCAGCAGTTGGTCATTAAACAGACAACATGTCTCTGTGTCCTATCTGCCCCCCGAAGATCCACCTCGGGTTCTCTTTAAGGTGAGGCTTAACTACACCATAAAGAGGAACTGTAGTGAAAGTAACATAATGAATAAAATTGCTTATTGTTTTACAATATTCATTTATAGATTATTTAGTTAGTGTTTTCCCCTTGTTAAATCTTTCCTCTCCTTGATGTACAATTTGAGATTTATCACTGGTGGCAACATTTTTAGTCCTGCCAGGTGATCTGTACGGAATGTTTGTTACTGAGAGCTCTATGCACAGAGTAAGACACTGCTTGCTTGGAAGTTGTAAAAAGTCTGTACCGGTAATTCCCACAATGCAATGAGGTTCACAGACAGCAAACTGTCAGGACCTTGGTCATGACATCACACTGTGGGAGTGGTTTCACCACAATATCAGCCATACAAACCCCCCTGATGATTTATTCCAGAAAAGGTAAAGATTTTTTTGTGGGAAAGAAGGTATCAGCTACTGATTAAAATGAAGTTCAATCCTTGGTTAAAGATCCTTTTAAAGAGACACTGAAGCGAAAAAAAAAATGATATAGTGAATTGGTTGTGTACTATGAATAATTACTAAAAGATTAGCAGCAAAGAAAATATTCTCATACTTTTATTTTCAGGTATATAGTGTTTTTTCTAACATTGCATCATTCTATAATATGTGCAGATTACACAACACTCAGCATTCAAAATAAGTCTTTCAGAGCAGTCTGTGAAGTAATGACCGCTCTTCTAGCAGAGGAAA
The DNA here is from genome assembly GCF_040937935.1 of Hyperolius riggenbachi. Lineage (NCBI taxonomy): Eukaryota > Metazoa > Chordata > Amphibia > Anura > Hyperoliidae > Hyperolius > Hyperolius riggenbachi. The sequence continues at coordinate 178,315,855 of NC_090657.1, forward strand.
AGTAAATAGTCCAGGAACAGTTGAGATAATAAAAGTCAGATAACAGCCCTCTCCAGACTAAAGGTGCCCATACACTCATCAGATTGGCAGCAGATAGATAAGAAATGCATCTGATGATCTATCTGATGCGTTTTTAGAACATTTTTTACCAGGATAGAATTCCAATAGATTTCAGTTTGAAATCTATTGAAATTCGATCTGATGGCATTTTTTTGCCATCAGATTTCCATTAAGGCCAATGCAAACTGATAAGCAATCTCATCAGATCGACCTAAATTTTCCACCCTGCCATTTCGATGGAAATCCATCAAAATCAATCGAAATCGGCCATCGATCGGTCGATTGGCCAACCGATTTGCAATCGATCGATCGACCGATCGGCCAGAAAATCGGCTGAGTGTATGGGCCCCTTAACTTAGTCGGAGAGCTTAATGGCTTGTTTGCATAGAGATAACAACTGGAGTTTCTCAACTCTTCCTGTACTGGAAACAATTACACTGATGTATCTGATCTTAATGTTTTATTTCTTAGCTGTGCTACACATACAAATCATAATATCATCATTTTTTTTCGCTTCAGTGTCTCTTTAAGTAGAGGTAAGCTTTCAAATTCAGAGCCCGAATCTACATACAATATGCGTACTGCGGCAGTGGGGGAGTTTAATTCACTCTTACCTCTGGCCGCAGCTCTCCAAGTAGTGTTCCAGGTCTCTGATCCTTCACTGCAGGAAGAATCAAGTATCGGAGAGTTGGAATGCGACATGGCACAAGACAAAGGCAAGTGCTCCATTCTTGTTCTGTCAAAATGCATGTAGCTTGTACCATTTCTTGATTTCCAGGTCATAATAATCGATGTATGAAATCTGGAGGGCTACTCTAGATGAAGTGCCAATAGAGACATTGTAGGAACCTTGATGAAATTGTTTAGAATTTTGTAAACAAACATTTAACAGGTAATCATAACAACAGGTGAACCTTTCATATTTTAGCCTCCAAAATACTTAAAGGATATATCCACTTTCATTAGAAAATTGAT